>NW_015164685.1:521767-559432 GCF_001447785.1 Gekko japonicus
GAAATGACCTCTGCATGTGATGCAGCAGCAAAACACAAGGAAGGAGGCAGGGAATGCTGTTGTCTTCGAGGACAGCTTGGCCACGTTCCTGCACCTTTAAAGGAGAGTTTTCATGGAGGCAGGAAAGGCAGCATCCGGACTGTGCAGGGCGCACACAAGACTGAATGTGTCTCATACCATGCCCCTCCAAACAAAAGACTAAGATGGCTGAAAAATTAGGGATGCCAGCCTCCAGGTGGGGCCTGGGGATCCTCCAGACCACAGAGGTCAGTCCCCCTGGAGAAAACGGATGCTTTGGAGGGTGGACTCTGCGGCACACTGGACCCCACTGAGGTCCCTGTCCTCCCCAGGCTCCACCCCCCAAATCTCCAAACGTTTCCCAACATTGGGCTGGCAACCCAACCCTCACCAGCATCCAGGGAGGATCCGGCAACCCTTATCTTGAGAGCCAGTTTGGTGCAGTGGTTAAGTGCGCGGACTCTTAATCTGGGAGAACCAGCTTTGATTCCCCACTCCTCCACATGCAGCCAGCTGGGTGACCTTGGGTCAGTCACAAGTTCTCTCAGAGCTGTTCTCTCAAGGACAGTCCTCAAAAGAGCTCTCTCAGCCCCACTGACCTCACAGGGTGTCTGTTGTGGGAAGGGGGAGGGGAAGGAGATTGTAAGCCACTCTGAGACTCCTTCGGGTAGTGAAGGGTGGGGTATAAATCCAATCTCTCTTCTCCTTGACACGCCAGTTTTCTACACTGAAATACTTTCTTTTGTACAGAGGGGGCATTTATTGGTGCCCCACCCTCTGGCCTGAAGCAGCATAATCCAAACACTGTTTTCATTGCCTGGACGGCAGGCCCGGCCTTTAAACAAAGAAGAGCAGTTTTTTATACCCTGCTTTTCTCTTCCCAAAGGAGTCTGAAAGTGGCTTACAATTGCTTTCCCATTCGCTCCCCACAACAGGCACCCTGGCCGTAAGGTTGGTGAGGCTGAGAGAGTTCGGAGGGAACCGTGACTGGCCCACAGTCACCCAGCGGGCTTCACGGGGAGGAGGAGTGGGGCACCAAGCCCGGCTCGCCAGATTGGAGTCCATCACTCTTCACCACTGCGCCACGCTGGTTATTGTAATCCCAGGAAAGTTCTCTGTTTGAACTACAGCTCTCTGTGTGTGTGTCCACTGCTGTCAAGTTGCAGCCGGGGGCTTCCAAGGCAAGTGATCTGCAGAGTCTTCCTCGGAGGCCTCCCTTCCAAGTCCCAGCCCCGCTCAGCTTCCGAGATCTGATGAGTTCGGGCTCTCCCAGGCCGCCTTTCCCTCCAATTATAGCATTAGGAAGTGCAGAAAAGAGGGAAAGAAAAAAAAAGAAGAAAAAGGAAAAGCAAGCAAGCATCACGGCAGGACGCGGGCCAAGAATAACGCGCGCGGGCTGTGTGTGTACGTGCCGCTTTTGAACAAGCACAACACATCAGCATGTACACAATGCGGCTCCGAAAGAGACCAGAAATAGCGCCGGCAAAGGCAGGAGGGCACCGGGACTGGGGAGCCAAGGTTCACGCTGCCCGCCCCCTTCCGAAAGAGCACCTAACAGGATGTCCTCTGGCCCCACGTAAAGGACTGCGGGCACGGCCTGTCCCAGGAGTTCCCGGGAGCAGTGCCAGACTCCACCGGGCTGCCCCCCCCTTTTACAAGGGCTGCTGCCCGATGCTGCTTGGCTCCCCGCCAGCCCAGCCCTCTCTCGGCACCTGAGGACAGCGTGTGCCTGGCAGGGGAGTGCGGGAGCGGCACGGAGAGCCCTTCTTCCCGCAACTGGGATTCCCTGGCGATCCAGGGAGAGAAAAACAGCCCTGAGCAGGGTCGGTGTGTGTGTGTGTGTGTGTGTGTGGAAGGGGGGGTATGGCTGAAACCAACTCCGTAGACAACCCCCCCAACACACATACACACACAGGGATGGCAGTCTGCTTAGAGCAGACCTACATTCCACGCACCTGGGCACCAGCTAAGGCAGTGAGCCAATCCCCACATTATGAAGTCCCTGCCTTCTTCACGGGTCCCGTCGAGAGGACATGCTCGGAACCTAACTCCCAGGTGCACAGGGGCTCCAGTTTGGGTTAGACTGGGCACGTTCATGCCTACCGCGGAGTCTGCATGTAAGCTCCCCCAGTGGGGCAAACCGCGGCTCTCAAAGGCCTTTTCGGTGCCGGGAAACGGCAAAGAAGGGGGGAGGCTTAATCCCTTCTCCCTACAGGCCTGATGCAAATCAGACCTGCCTGCGCCAGAGAAAGAGGTTCCAAGCATGCAACCACCACTCCCCGAACACAGCATGCAACGGGGCCATTTATTTATTTCCTTCTCTAACCCCTCTCCTACCTCTCCAAGGGGGGACCAGATAGGGCTGACGTCTCTCTCCTCGCCTCCATTTTATCCTCCCAACAGCCCTATGCAGTAGGTCAGGGTTGAGAGCGTATGGCTGGGTCAAGGTCATCCCGTGAGCTTCTGCGACAGAGTGCGGATTCGAACCCGGGACTCCCAGATTCTGTTCTGACACTCTAATGACTAACTGCCTATTAACTACCCATAAAGTCCATCATGACCTGGGACCCTCATATCTGCGAGACCGTCTCTCCCGCAATGCTCCACCATGTCAGCTTTGCTCATCGGAATAGGGGCTTCCGCGGGTGCTCACCTGCAAATGGGCAAAATCGACCACTGCCTGTGCAGGGGCCTTCTCCGTTGTGGCCCCCCCCGCCTTGTGGAACAGGTGGCCTGCCCGAGGAGGTCAAGAAGCCTCCCACTCTCCTGGCGTTCCGCAAATGATGCCAAACGGAATTCTGCAAGAGGGCTTTTCTACGCAGGCAATAGACTTGCACTGTACTAAATGATTCACAAAGGTTCTTGGACAAATTATTAGGTGCTGTAGGCTATGCTACTGTGTATAGTTTGCTGTCAGTAGAATCCTGCTACGTAATTTCACATCATTTAATGTGTCACATTAACGCTCACGCTTTGCTTCAGTTCTGGTTTTGGTAGATTTATGGTTGGCTCTACAACCCAAGTCCTATTTCATTGTTTACTGAACGTCCCATCCTGTGGACTCTGTTGACCTGCTCTGTGTAATCGGCCACGAGACCCAGAGAGAAAGGTGGATTATAAATTATGTAAATCAAAGAAGAAGAGATTGGATTTATACCCCGCCCTTCACTACCTGAAGAAGTCTCAGAGCGGCTTACGGTCTCCTTTCCCTTCCCCTCCCCACAACAGACACCCTGTGAGGTAGGTGGAGCTGAGAGAGCTCTTTCGAGAACTGCTTATGAGAGAACAGTTCTGAAAGAACTTGTAACTGACCCGAGGTCACACCAACAGCTGCATGTGGAAGAAGAAGAGGAGGAGGAGGAGGAGGAGGAGGTTTCAAGAATTGCTTATGAGAGAACAGCTCTGAAAGAACTTGTAACTGACCCAAGGTCACACCAGCAGCTGCATGTGGAAGAAGAAGAGGAGGAGGAGGAGGAGATGGAGATTGGATTTATACCAAGCCCTTCACTACCCAAAGGAGTCTCAGAGCGGTTTACAATCCCCTTTCCCTTCCCCTCCCCACAACAGACACTCTGTGAGGTAGGTGGGTCTGAGAGAGCTCTCTTGAGAACTGCCCTTGAGAGAACAGCTCTGATAGAACTTATGACTGACCCAAGGTCACGCCAGCAGCTGCATGTGGAGGAGTGGGGAATCAAACCCGGTTTCTCCCAGATTAGAGTCTGCACTCCTAACCACTACACCACACTGGAACTGGTGGAAAGGCTGGTGGCCATGGAGCTGGTTGTATCGGATCCCGTTCCGAAAGATGGTTGGAATTCAGTTGGTGCAGAATGTTCGATTTTGGCCTGCATTTCCGAAAAGGATGCAGTGGTGATTATGAAGGCATCAAGAGAGTTCTTGGAGAGTCGACCTCCTCCTGCACGGCTGGGCCACTGAGCTACGGTGCTAGAGGGTGCGGTGCGGACCCCACACTGCGACGCCCACCTTTCCTGCGTGGCTTTCTCTAGGCCCGCCAAGAACACAGCCCAGGAGGCCTCGGCTTTTCAATCTGCAACTCCCTGTCAGAAGCAACATCTCACCTCCACGTGCGCCAGCCGCACGCCCGGTTTTTGTTTGTTTTTGCTGTGCCAACTGCAGCTTCCCGTGCATGCGGTGAAAACCCCGCGTGTTGCACTCTCGCTTACAGGGCAGAAGCTTAGCCCAGCTCTCCCCCTCGCCATGTTCCTTGTTTGGAGCAATGAACCTTCAGTCGTCTGTGAAACAGGGATGTTTGTTCAGGGGCAGCCTTGTCGGCCACGGCTGTGTAAACGCAAGGGCCACGGGCCAGCGGCAGAGGCATGGTCTGCACATACAAGCCACAAGACTATTTCCTACACAGAAAGTGACTCTTTGTAGCCTGCGATTCCCCAGCCCCCACTCCCACCTGGGAACAGAACCCAGGTTTCCCAGCAGTCACTCCTGGAAGGCTTGCTAAACCTCTGGAGTTACCAAGAAAACAAGGCACACTGTGAAAAAGCCATTTCTAACAATTATATATAAAGACTTAAGGTAAAGGTAAAGGTTTCCCTTGCTCAAAGGCCAGTCGAATCCGACTCTAGGGTTGCGGTGCTCATCTCTGTTTCCCCAGCACTGTTCGAAGACGTTTCCATAGTCATGTGGCCGGCATGACTAAACACCGAGGCTCACGGAATGCTGTTACCTTCCCACCAAAGCGGTACCTATTTTTCTACTTGCAATTTCTTGCTTTCGAACTGCTAGGTTGGCAGGAGCTGGAACTAGAGATGGGCGCTCACTCCGTCACGCAGCACTCAGGTCTCGAACTGCCAAACTACAGACCTTCCGGTCTGCAGCTCAGCGTCTTAACCTCTGAGCCACTGTGGCTCCCAATAAAGACTTACACAAGCTTATTTGTCTGACGATTATTTTAAAGTTAAATACAATATTATAATAGAAGGAAATTATAAAGTGGAACTTTGAACATATGTGTACAACATGTCTCCTGAAATAAACCTTAAACGTATATGTGTACCACGTTAAAGGACAAAAGACACGCCACAACAAAATGCAAAACGGAATACAAGTCAAACAAGGTTGTGCTTAACATCAGACAAAACAACTCAACGAAAAGTTCAGGCACTGAGATGACTTGCGTTTCCTGTGCTTTTAGCAAGCAATGATTTTAACAGCAGGTACAGGGGTCATTTCTTGTAGGAGCGCACAGGAGCAGAGCTCCGGCAGTAAAGAGCCCAGGGGGCGGGCACATGCACCAAGCCCCACCCCCTACTCCCAGCAGCCCTCAGTCAGAGCAAGAAGCAGCCAGGTAAGTTGCAGAGCCCCCCCCCGGCCCCCCGGTCCAAAACAGTCCAGTGGCACCTTTAAGACCAAGTTTTATTCAGGTACAAGCTCTCCCTCCTCTGCGAGGACAGATCTGCACGTTCTCCCCCCCCCCCAATAGCTAGCAATCCAAAACAGTCCAGGGGAGCCTGAGTGGTGGGTGTTGCCTTCTGACACGCTTCCGGTGATGTCAGGGGGTGTGGCATATGCAAATGAGTTATGCTAATTAGGTATGCTAATGAGCTCCTGCACCTCTTTTTCTAGGAAATGACCCCTGAGCAGGTATATCAATAGCCCATCCCGTGGACAGATTCATAAATACAGTTTCAGTTTATAAAACACTACAAAACATTATAACAATTAAAACAACGGGTACACAGCTTGAAACAGCGTCAGTTGGCTATAAAGTTCTGGCCTGATGGTGCAGTGAATGAAAGGCCAGTTGCCGGTGGTCAGTAAATAGATGGGTGACAGCAACCTCAGGGAGGCCCTAGATGGGCGCCCAAAGGCCTGGCGGAACAGCTCCGTCTTACAGGCCCTGCAGAATTGAAGAGGATCCCGCAGGGCCCTAATCTCGACTGGGAGCCTCATCCACCAGGCTGGGGCCCGGACAGAGAAAGCCCTGGCCCTGGTGAAGAAGGCAAGACGGGCGTCCTTCGGGCCAGGGACCGCCAGGAGGTGTCGATCTTTCGAGCGCGACGCTACGCTCTTCGAGGCGTATATGGGAAGAGGCAACCCCTCAGATCCATCAGAGTCGAGGATAAGCATTTTCACACGGAGCTCCCAGACTTCATGCAAACTCACCCCAATTCCCACACACGAGGAGCAAACGGATGCTGACTCAAAATTGTTTACTGACTTATTTCTAAACCTCTGGAGCTGACAGCAGCCAGTGGCGAACACCTTCTGAACGCCAGCCTTCCAAAATGAGCCGGCCATGTACCCTGGCCCTACATGAACCTACATGCACAACCCGGATAGCCGAGGTCTAGCCCAGCCCGATTTGGTCAGAGCAGCAGGACCGGCCCTGGTTAGTGTCTGGATGGGAGACCCACCCCCAAGGAAGCCCAGGGCTGCTGTGCAGAAGCAGACGATGGCAAGACCACCTCTGTATGCTCTGGCCTTGGCCTGGATGGCCCAGGCTAGCCCTGGTTGGAAGAAGACGAGAAGAGACTGAGAGTCTGGAGTCATACCCTGCCCTTCACTCGGAGTCTCAGAGCGTCTTACAATCTCCTTTCTCTTCCCCCTCCCCACAACAGACGCCCTGTGAGGTAGGCGGGGCTGAGAGAGCTCTTTCGAGGACTGCCCTTGAGAGGACAGCTCCGAGAGAACTTGTGACTGACCCAAGGTCACACCAGCAGCTGCATGTGGAGAAGTGGGGAACCAAACCCGGGTCTCCCAGATTAACCACTACACCAAACTGGTTAGTGTTTGGATGGGAGACCAGCAAGGAAGCCCAGGGTCGCTATGCAGAGGCAGGCAATGGAAAACCACCTCTGGACATCTCTTGCCTTGAAAACCCTACGGGAGGGGTGTCGAACTCATTTGTTATGAGGACCAGACCTGACATAAATGAGACCTTCTTGGGCCTTATGACATGTGTGTCATAAAATGTAATGCCAGGTAGCGGAGATATAAACTTTATAAAGGACACAAACACAAAGGTTTTTTTTAAAACTTAAAATAAAAACATGCTTAAAACATGAGCACTCTTGCAATATTTTGTTTGTTTAACAGTGTCTAATAACCGACACCTCTTGCCCTGAATTACTGCATCAAAATGTCTGTGCTGTTGCCATCTTGAGTATGCTGTTCAGGTGTGTATCTGTAAGCTGCAAACTTATGATGCTGCAGCAGCAGCAGAACTGGAAGAAGAAGCAGAAGACAACCAGTTCCACCGCGGGCCTGATAGAAGCACTCCGGGGGCCTGATCCAGCCCCTGGGCCGCATGTTTGACACCCCTACCCTAAGGGATCGCCATAAATCGGCTGCGGCTTGTCAGCACCTTCCACCACCAGCATGATTCTTAAATCATCAATGACACACAGTTGCCCAAAGAGAGGAAAAGAAGTTCGATCTCAAGGTCCCCAAGATTCCCTGACCGGTGTGCACTACGCAAATCAGGCAGAATTCCTCCGTGTCTGGCATTCCGCATTCCACCAGTTTTGCTACGATATAATTCATTTTGCTTTTGCTAGTCAGGGGGAGGATATGGTGCCGCGCGCGGCGCTTCAGCTTCTGATCGGCAGCCGTCTTCGCTGCTGACCAGCTGGATCTCTGAGATGCCACCAGGCATTTCTCACACCCTCAGCCATTGAATAAGAGCTAGAAAACTGAAAAGCTAGAATTATCTGGAAGTTCCTGCCGCCATTACAGAGAGCCTGTTGGTGTTGGGGTTAGGAGCACGGCGGACTCTAATCTGGGAGAACCGGGTTTGATTCCCCACTCCCCCACATGCAGCTGCTGGTGTGACCTTGGGTCAGTCACAGATTCTCTTGGAGCTGTTCTCTTAGGAGCACTCCTCGAAAGAGCTCTCACAGCCCCACCTACCTCACGGGGTGTCTGTTGTGGGGAGGGGAAGGGAAAGGAAATTGTAAGCCACTCTTAGTGAAGAGCGGGGTATAAGAGCAGGGTATCCAAGAGCAGTAGTGAAGGGCAGGGTATAAATCCAACCTCTTCTACTGAGCACACCTGCAGAACTGTACACAGTGCTGAGAGAAATACCAAGCCGATGTACAACGTACAAACCAATGTGAACGCATTATTATAAACGAAGCGAGTGAGACGCAGAATTGCTTCTTCACTGAACAGTTCCAGCCAAAAGCCTTACAAATCCTACACGGACGTCCCCGCACCTCCCATCTGAAGGGTCAGGTGCGGAAATGTTCCCCGCCCCTCTGAGGCAAGCAAAACTTGAGATCCCCTGCTCGATGGTCCCTCCCTTGCCATGAGCCTGAGACTCACATTTGCGTGACACGGGAGCCGCAGACAAACCTGTGGGAACACTCTGGCCCTGGGGCCAAGCAGCAAGAACAAAAGTTCGAAACAGGAGTGACACATCCTGAGATGGCTGACAACACACACACACCCGCCCCAGGCAGGGCTAACCCCCTTTCTACATTGAGGAACTTTGATGCCTAGGCAGGAAAACAGTTGGGATGTCCAGGTTCAAGCCCCTGGAGCTCACTGGGAGGCACTGGGAAAGCCTCCAGAGAGCTTGAACTCAGCCTGGCCTACCTCACAGGGGTGGCCAGGACAGTGAGCCGGAGGCCAAAGATTCAAATTACAGCCTCCCCCCTGCCATTTTCCTTACAGATGAGTAAAAATAAATAAGAAGCTTACATTGACAGAAAACCACATATTTATAATACAAGACAGACTTTGAACGGTGCCTTCAAAATCTGCCATCTGGGCCATCTCACCTCATGAAGAAGGAGGAGGAGGAGGAGGAGGAAGAGATTGGATTTATACCCGGCCCTTCACAACCCAAAGGAGTCTCAGAGCGGCTTACAAACTCCTTTCCCTTCCCCTCCCCACAACAGACACCCTGTGGGGCAGATGGGGCTGTGAGAGATCTTTCAAGGACTGCTCTTGAGAGAACAGCTCTGAGGGAACTTATGATTTACCCAAGGTCATCCAGCAGCTGCATGAGGAGGAGTGGGGAATCAAACCCCGTTATCCCAGATTAGAGTCCACACTCCTAACCACTACACCAAACTGGGTCTCTGTAATGTGACGGTCAGTCCTGGTTAGGACAAAATAGCGATCGCCCACCCCACATATGATGCCCTGAACCCCAAAGAAGGGACGGGACACAGTGACTTATATCAATAAATGCCTATCTGTTTATTTCTCTACTTCATTTATTAACTCCACCTTCCCCTCCCAAGGGGGACCCCAATGGGCAGTTTACATTATTCTCCCCTCCTCTGTCTTATCCTCACATCAACCCTGTGAGGTAGGCTAGGCTGAGAGAGTGTGGACATGACGGGGTGCATGGGGCAGAAGAACGGATTTTGACAGGGCAGGTGCCAGGCATTGACCAGCTGGGCTGTTTGAAGAGTGGTAAAGCACCCCCGTTGATGCTGCAAGGTTGTGGCTGCCTTCTATAGGCTAAAGTTGGCAACACGACACATGCGCAAACAGACCTCTGGCTTGCCATCCCTTTTGGTGCTGGAGGGAAAGCTTCCACGCACAGCCCCCATCCCTTTAAAACAAGTCCGATTTCCCTCCCTCTTTCCTCCTGGCTGGCTTTGATTTTGCCCAGGTAAATACCCCTTTGACCCAAAGTTATGGAGCAAGATCGCCACCCTGTGGCCAGGTGCAGCAATCACAGGTGAGCATCCATCGCTACTTCCTATAAGATAGAGGCGGGAAGGGCAGGAAAAGGAATACTACAAAGGCTGGCAAGTTAAGATCTCTGCAGAAGGAAGACCATCAGGCCTGAGAACCAACCCTAGTTTCAGATGCAGCATCACAATGCACAGGGATGTGTGTGCATGTCCTAATGTGCAATGGGGAACCAGACGGACTCAAATATAATAATGAAAATATTTATTTATTTACTTTATTTATAGCCCGCCTTTCTTACTGCACCTCGAGGCGGGTTATACAGAATATAAAGCAAGACAATCAGACAGCACAGGACAAGCAGCCCAACGGAATGAGGAACCCAGAATTAGAAAAAAAATGCAAACAAGAAACTGCCTAAGGCAAGGTGTGCTATAAACAGTGCAACAAAGTTCAAGTCTAGTGGCACCCTGAAGGCCAACAAAGTTTTATTCTGGGTATGAGCTTTGGCGTGCACACACACCTCTTCAGATACACTGAAACAGAATTCCTTAAGCCTTACGTATAGGTAGAGAGAGGCTTGAGGAAGCCTGTTTCAATGTACCTGAAGAAGTGTGCATGGACACGAAAGCTGATACCCAGAATTAAGCTTCGTTGGCCTTAAAGGTGCTGCTGGACTTGAAGTTTGTTCTCTACCTATACGTAAGGTTTGAAGAATTCTGTTTCAGTGTATCTGAAGAAGTGGGCGTGCACACGAAAGGTTATAGTCAGAATTAAGCTTCCTTGGTGTTGAAGGCGCCCCTGGACTCAGACCTTGTTGCCTACCTATACGTAAGGCTTGAGGAATTCTGTTTCAATGTATCTGAAGAAGTGGGCGTGCACACGGAAGCTGATACCCAGAATTAAACTTTGTTGGTCTTAAAGGTGCCAACTGGACTCTAACTCTGTTCTGTTGCTTCAGACCAACACGGCTGCCCCACCTGACTCTATAAACAATGCAGAAAAGCAGAACCACAAAGGTATAAGACAATGAGACGCATGGGTGTCTGTCTTGCACGGATAGATGTGCACACAGCTATCTGTGCACAGAAGTGTAATCCCTACACAACGGACCTGCACATGAGTGAACGTGTACAAGTAAATACCAACATCTTCCACAGGCTCCTGCCACAACCTGTACAACTGCAAGGGCTCACTCAGCGCATGCACGAGAGCCAGCGAGGCGAAGTGGTTAGAGAGTCAGACTAGAATCCAGGAGACCCAGGTTCAAATCCCCACTCCTGCCATGGAAGCTCGCTAGGTGACCTCAGGCCAGTTGCACACTCTCAGCCCAACCTACCTCACAGGGTTGTCGTGAGGATAAAACAAAGGAGAGGAGATGGACGTGAGCCACCTTGGTATGCCACGGCATGGTATGAATGAAGTTAATAAATAAACAAGCAAACGAATCTTCATACGCAATAAGGACAATGCAGAACTCAGGTTTCTTGTCCCTTCCTCCCCCCCCCCCAAGCAGATTCAGGTGGGTAGCTTTGTTGGTCTGAAGCAACAGAACAAAGTCTGAGTCCAGCTGGCACCTTGAAGGCCAACGGAGTTTAATTCACAGAATCATAGAATGTTAGAGTTGGAAGGGACCTTGCAGGTCATCTAGTCCAACCCCCTGCACTCTGCAGGAGCGTAGCTGAAAGATAGCCCTACAACATACCCGAAAGATGGTCGTCCAGCCTCCGCTTGAAAATGTCCAGCAAAGGAGCATCCACCACCTCCCGAGGCAGTCTGTTCCGCTGCTCAACCACTCTGACAGTTAGGAAGTTTCTCCTGATATTTAGCCGGTAACAACTCCCTTGTAATTTCCACCCATTAGATTTAGTCTTGCAATCCGGAGCAAGAGAGGATAGATCTGCTCCATCTTCAACCTGACAGCCCTGCTAAACAGACCCAACTCTCATCGTGTCCCCTCTAAGCCTTCTTTTTCCCAGGCTAAACAGACCCAACTCTTTCAGCCTTTCCGCATAAGACTTGGATTCCAACCCTCTCACCATCCTGGTTGCCCTCTTCTGGACACCATCGAGCTTGTCAACATCCTTCCTAAAATGTGGTGCCCAAAACTGGACACAGGACTCCAGGTGAGGCCTGACCATAGCAGAATAGAGCGGAACCACCACCTCCCGTGATCTGGGTATCAGCTTCCGTGTGCATGCGACCTTCTTCACATACATACCCAAGAGCAGAAAAGTCTCAAACTAACAGAGCAACTTCCTTGCTGACAGCTGACTTGAACTCTGTTTCACAATCTAGCTCGTGGCACCAACAGGCGTTCTGCCAGCCCGTCTCTTGCATGCTTGTCTCACCTGGCATGTGCCACCCCCACGAGGAGTCCTCCTGACCTTAGCCCAGTAAAGCCATTTGTTTACATAGTGCTTCATGTACAATGCAACTCGATAATCTAGATCTAATGGGTGGAAATTACAAGGGAGTAATTACTGGCTAAATATCAGGAGAAACTTTAAGCGGAGGCTGGATGGCCATCTTTCGGGTATGTTGTAGGGCTGTCTTTCGGCTATGCTCCTGCAGAGTGCAGGGGGTTGGACTAGATGACCTGCAAGGTCCCTTCCAACTCTAACATTCTATGATTCTATGTAAACCGCCCTGAGCCTGCCTCGGAAGGGAGGGCGAGATACAAATCAAATCAAATCAAATAAATAAATAAATAAATAAATAAATGTGCACGAGAACATACCTTCCCATCAGCCAAGGCTGAACACTCACACCCAAGAAGACTGATGTCCACCTAGTGCAGCATCCCGGTTCCCACAGTGAAAGACCAGGTGGAGGAGGGGCACAGAGGCCAAAGCCTCCAAAAAGCTTCTGCCCCCCAGCAATGGACAGGCACAGTGCCTCTGAACATGGAGTCTTCATCCAGCCATGGTGGCTAATGGCTGTATTAAAACCTGCCCCCAATCTAACCGGGATCAACATACATCCTTAACTGGCAGGGCTGTAAACTGCCTGGAAAGTTAAAAAAACCAGAGGCTTCATTGGATTTTATTTACCAGCTGATGTTATTTACCTCCCAGCCATGAAAAGAATCAGCCGCCCATCTCTACATTCAATCTGCAAAAGCAAGCGCAGAGCAGTGGCGCAGCAAATGGGCGGTCCGGTCCCTAGTTCACATCCCACCTCTGCCTCTTCCCCAGTTTCCCATCTGCAATCAAACCTTGCAGGATTGTCGTAAGGGCTGTTGCCACCTCTTCCTCATCTGCAATCTCTTCCCATCTGCAACCGAGGCATAATACTGGCCAACCTTGCAGGATTGCTGCAAGGACTATGGCATACTCTCCCTCAGTTTCCCCTCTGCAACTGAGGTGCAAAGCTGGCCAACCTTGCAGGATTGTTGTACAGACTTCCAGACGTCTCGACTGCAGATGGAAAGCTGAGGAAGAGGTTGCGGTAGTCCTGACAGCAATCCTGCAAGGTTGGTTCCAGCCAGTTTTTTTTTTACTCCATTGTGCCCAATCCCCCTCCCCACAAAAGCCCCACCCCTTCCCACATGGCTGTTGTCCGTGCAGATACCCAGGAACACTGGTGGCCAGTGGCTATGCCTCCACCTCTCATTTTTTCACCAGCCAAAAAGCTGGTTGGTAGTCAAATGTAAGGTAAAGGTTTCCCTTGCCTGAAAGCCAGTCGAATCCGACTCTAGGGTTGCGGTGCTCATATCCGTTCCCAAGCCGAAGAGCCAGCGTTGTCTGAAGATATTTCCGTGATCATGTGGCCGGCATGACTAAACACCAAGGCGCACGGAACGCTGTTACCTTCCCACCGAAGTGGTACCTATTTATCTACTTGCAGTTTTTTGCTTTCGAACTGCTAGGTTGGCAGGAGCTGGGACCAGAGACGGGAGCTCACTCTGTCACTGTCAGCAAGCTGCCATGGTGTTCTGTGTTACTTGTATGGCTGTACAGTTTCTTCCTTCCCCCCTTTTGCCTGCTAGTCTGTATTTTATTCTGCTGTAATGCTTAAGCCAAACAACTGGAGGACGTGGTGTAGGAGTGAGCTTGAATGCCAGCTTGTTGCTTTTAGATCCTGGGAACTGCACCTGTATTATGTCTGGAGATAGCAGTGTTCCCAGGCAGTGAGCGCGCAACCGTTTCCTTTCACCCGCCAGCGGGAAAGTGACCCATTGGTTATGTGCCTGGTTCAAATCCCTTTATTATGCTTGCCCTAGTCGTTTGTACCCATTCCTAACAAAGAACTTGTTTGAGTATCTTTCCAAAGCTTTGAAATAAATTTTGCTTTTCTGAAACGTGGATTTATTCTCGATGCTTGGGGATCCAACAGTCACGCGGCACGAGGTTCTCGAACTGCTGAACTACTGACCTTCCACAGCCTGCAGTTCAGCGTCTTAACCACTGAGCCACCACAGCTCCTTAGTCAAATGTAAAGCAACGTATAAATGCCAAGCAATATAGGCCAAAGCAAGCAATGAACTGGAGTCATTTAGTTTCTTCCTCGGAGGTCTGGAAGCTTTTACAAAGTGAAGAGCCAAGTGACTTCCAAAATTCAGAGCAAGGAACTAAACAATAGCCGGCATAAGAAAGTCCATTTGTGGGACTGAAACCATACAACTGAAACATTACTGAGAACTGACATATTGACGAATAATCCATACAGTTTCCGCAGACCGGGCCTTTTGAGCGCCATAAAACTCTCTGCCTGCCCTTCTCTTCACAAACTGGTTATTCCATTCTCCCACCTGCCCTTCCTATAGACTTTTATCTTATTTGTTAAAGAGCCCTATTTTGTTCCATACTGAACCACGGTTGACTCCCCCGCCATAGGCTGCTGACAACTGGTACATACAGAGTACGTTTCCCCGCTCTTCTTCCACAGAGCTTGGGGTGTCACAACAGCCCTGTAAGGTAGGTTAAACAGAGAGAGCCAGAGACTGGCTCAAGCTTCACTGCACAGTAACCCCAAACAGAGGTTCAAGGTAGTCTATGGGGCCACAATTGCTCAGAGGGGCCACAACAAGGAGGCGACGGCATCAACAAGGTGAGGGAGACAACGGGACCCCGGATCCAGGCTTCTGCCATCTGGGCCCAAACTCGGCCCCCATCGCCAGCCCCCCCCCCCGGGCTGCTGGCAGGAGCAGCATTCCCTCTAAGCTGAGTGAGTGTGAGCCAGCTCACAGTTTTTTAGCCTCCGGCTCACACATTTTTGTCTCAGCTCAGGAAGGAGGGCTCCAGAGCAAGCTAACTTATGCAGTAGCCAAATTGCTCGCTCACAACTTTAATGCCAGCAGCTCACAAAGGAGAGTTTCTGCTCACAGGACTCCCCAGTGTAGAGGGAGCAATGGGCAGGAGGTTGCAAGTTCCAAGTTGGGAACACCTGGAGATCTGGGGGGTGGAGCCTGGGGAGGACAGGGACCTTCGTGGGGGTACAATGCCATAGAGCAGAGGTGTCAAACATAAGGTCCAGGGGCCGGAACTGGCTCGTCCAGGGATCTTATGTGGCCCGCGAACAACTAGTGCAAGGGAGGGGACAGGAGACTGTTTGGGAGGGGAGTGGGGGGAGCCGCTCCGACTGTGGTTTCAGCATGGCAGAACAACCTTGTCTGCAGCGGTCAAGTGGCGTGGGAGCATCTGCCCAGTGCTGCACCACTGGCTCTGGAGTTTGCCGTTACGGGTTTTCCTTTGCACCCCCCTCCCAGCCTTGCAGTGAGGATACACCAACTTGGAGCTTAGCAGCTGCTGTCCTTTATACAGTTTATATCTCCGGTACCTGACATTACGTTTTATGGCACACATGGTCCGGCCCGACAAGGTGACATTTATGTCAGGTCCAGCCCTTGAAACAAATGAGTTTGACATCTCTGACACAGAGCCTACCCAATTTTTCTTTTGGGGGGCTGGTCTCTGTCGTCTGGAGATGAGCTGTAATTCCGGGGGATCCCCAGGCCCCACCTGGAGGATGGCATCCCCAGGCCAGGGGCAGAGTGGAGCGTTCTGAGAGCTCTGCAGCAAGTTGAACCGAAGGGCTCCCCACGCCCACATCGTCCCAGGGACTTCTCCGCTTGGAACGGGCCACCAGCAAAGCCTCCAGGGCTGCAGACCGCCGGCAACCACCCCGGTCAGTGCAAGGACTGATCCCTCCTCTGCGGAGGCCCTGCTGAGACTGAGCTGGCCATGGTGCTTGGGGGGAGAGAGAGAACTGCAAGCAAAAAGTCAGCTTTGAGAGGGGCGTCACCAGAGCACGGGAGGGCTGCAGCCGTTTCTTGGCCTGTGTCCCACCCGCCTGCCGTTTTATGATCTGCACTAAGAGGGCTTTTGTGGCTCTTTTCATGGTGGTTTTATTGCGGCCGGGGTTTGGGCCTTTCGCATTGTTTTAATTATTTGCTTTCGTGCTCTTTTCGTGGCGGTTTTATTTGCTGATGGGGTCTGTGTGTTTTTCATGGTTTTAATTATTTGGCTGAGGAGAGCGATGGTATGGCACTCTCAGACGCCAGCCTCCACTTTTATCCCATCCCCTCCACCCAGGGGGCTGGTGGAAATTAGCATTTTCCCGTCATCTTGGATTTAGCATTGTCCTTACAATTGTTTTTTAAGCATTTTAATGCTGGTTTAATTAGATTGTATTGTATTTGTCTTTGATGTAATCCGACCTGAGCCCTGCTTGCCAGTTTGGTGTAGTGGTTGAGTGTGCGGACTCTGGGAGAATCGGGTTTGATGCCCCACTCCTCCACTTGCACCTGATGGATGACCTTGGACAAGCCATAGTTCTGTCAGAGCTGTTTTCTCAAGAGCAGTTCTCAAAATAGCTCTCTCAGCCCCACATACCTCACAGGGTGCCTGTTGTGGGGAGGGGAAGGGAAAGGAGTTTGTAAGCTGCTCCGAGTGAAGGGCGGGTTATAAAGCCAATTACTTCTTCCTCTTCTTGCAGGGAAGGGTGGCCAATAAATCGAATATAATAAATGAATAAATATTTGCTTTGAGGTTTAGGGTTGCTTTTTACTGTTATTCGCCCTGAGGAGGTCTCTGGCAAGCAAGGATATGCACTTTTTTAAAATGCACAAATTGAACCTCCATGTATAGTGGCAGTATACGTCCAAGTGCAAGCCAGCATGGGAAAAGCAACAGGTGAAGGCGTTACTTGAGCTTCTGGAGTGATGGGGAAACTAGGTGGGCCTTGGTCTAATCCAGAAAAGTAATCTTTTTTAAAAAAATACAGAGAAACAGAGGCATGTAGAAGGCTCTCCTGTCTCTGACCCTCCCCAGACATCCATTATCCAGGCACACAAATTTTTCTAAATTAAAATTAGCGGCACGCTCTGCTCTTATGCCTCGCAACAAATATACACCCCTTTGTCACAGCAGCTGTACAAACATGGCACTGAATCAACAGGCTTAAGAAATTCTGCTGTGAAAATGTACAAAAAAGTTTAATAGGGGGAAAAATGGGTGGGTGGGGAGAAGCAAAAAAGAAGGAGGAGGAGGAGGAGGGAGTCTCAGAGTGGTTTACAATCTCCTTTCCCTTCCCCTCCCCACAACAGACACCCTGTGAGGTAGGCGGGGCTGAGAGAGCTCTTTCGAGGACTGCTCATGAGAGAACAGCTCTGAAAGAACTTGTCACTGACCCAAGGTCACACCAGCAGCTGCATGTGGAGGAGTGGGGGACCAAACCCAGTTTGCCCAGATTACAGTATGCGCTCATAACCACTACACCAAACTGGCTCTCGGAGAAAAAGAAACGTGTTGCTGCTCATAGCACAGCTTGCGCCCCCTTAAAGAAGCACTGCTCCACCCACTGAACCTGCTGGTCTCCTTATGGAAGGACACTCCCCCCAGCTGGCTCAGCCACCCCTGTCGATCAACTAGAAATCTGAATGACGGCAGAGGCTGCCCCAGAGAGCAGAGCCCTAGATGTCCGAAAGCCAATGTAGGAGGAGGCTGCGCACTCTGGCAGAAGGCTCTCAGCACACACACATACCCCTCTCCCCTTTCCTCCCAGGGTCACTTGCGAACCTGACCCAGGGAGATGGGAATCCAGATTGGGGCTAGGTGACTGGGACAGCCAGGGAGGCAGAGCAACTTGATACCCACCACCTGACCGCTGCCGGGACACCCCTGTCAAGCCCTTCTCTGGTTTCAGAGCCTTTGAGAGACGCCTGGAACAAGTGTCCGGCTCTGTGACTCTCTCTCGGGGCTGGGGACCTTCTTGGCTCTGCAGAGGACGACGGCCGCCCCAAGGACGCTGCGTCTCGCTGGATGCCTACACTGGAAGCCTGGCAGCCAGACTCCGCTGTGGCACAGCACACTGGCACAGCACAGGGGCAAAAGCCAAAGGGGCGTAGCAGACGGGAACTGGCAAAGCGGAGGTCTCGCAGTGCCAGCCTTTGCCGGAGGAGCCGCGGTTTCGTCACCTCGCAAGGCCTGCCAAGAGCCCGAGCTGCGAGCCAGCAGCTCCATCGGCTTGCGGTATCGTCACAGGCTCCGTGCGTGCCCACAGACAGCCTCTCGCCCTGATGTGTTAACCGCTTACTCCCTTGGCCTTGTAGGCACTCAATTCTGAACATGTCTTCTACGGGTATTTCCACACTGGCACTCAGGGAGGGGTTTTTCTTGCTGTTGTCCCCAAAACAGTCGCTGAGCCAGCTGAACACATGAACAGATGAAGCTGCCTTATACTGAATCAGACCCTCATTGGTCCATCAAAGTCAGTCTTGTCTACTCAGACAGACAATGGCTCTCCAGGGTCTCGGGCTGAGGTCTTTCACATCACATCACCTACTGCCTGGTCTGCTTAACTGGAGATGTTGGGGATTGAACCTGGGACCCTGAGCCACAGCCCCTCCAACCCTGATTGCAACAGACACCCCCCCCAATCAAATATGCAAAGGCGGCCTCACAAGTTACCAGTTCACAGTGTTTTAAACAGTTTTTCTTCCTCACGCCTGCCTTCTAAAGCCCGGCCTTTATAAAAACTCCCCTGCATGATCAGGAGACAATCCTTACACACAACTACACACAAGAGAACAGGAAGCTACCCTGGACAGAGTCAGGCTGTCGGAGAAGGAGAGATCACGGGACAGACTGTCGTTCGTCAGGAAAACCACCGTGATGTGATAACGAAGTTGTGGGAAAATATATTTTTTTAAATGTGTCCAATGTATAACAAGCCGTTAAAGTTGTTTCCTTTAAAGAAAAATGGTCTCTAATATATCTTACGACGGTGCAGTGCTCATCGGACTGTTTCACAAAGTTTCATCAGATGAGACCTTTCACTGGAAAATATACAAAATATACATTCATTTTCTAACAGGATTACATAGAATTTCCCAACAATTTTGGTAAAATTCACCCTAAGACAGAAGTCTGGATCTAATGCAGAGAGATTTAGTTTTTACAAAAAGTATATCCGCAGGAAAAACTCACCCCGTCATATGTTCACTGCAACTTAATGCTCCCTCTGTCGGACTAGGTCACGCCGTATTACTGTGAGAGAAGCAGCTAAACGCTGCTGGCAGCTCAGGCAAGCAGCTGCTCTCTAGGGTCTCAGACGGAAGTCTTTCCCATCACCTACAACAAGGGTCCCCAACCTTTTTGAGCCCGTGGGTCCATTTGGAATTCTGGGCACATCAGCAAAATGGCTGCCACAAAATGGCTGCCGCGGGAGGCGGAGCCAGCCACAAATGACGGTCGCAGCTTACCTTCATTTACACAGTGCGGATCCTTGTGCTGTGGTGGCAGCTGCTGCCAAAGCAACATTTTAAAAAATATGCACCACCAATCAAATCTCCAATAGCCAATCAGAAGCCGTGCTGGGCTAAAGCCCTACCGGGCCCCGCCCACTTGCTAAAAACACCTGGTGGGCACCAGAAAAGGTGTCAGGAGGCAACATGGTGCCCACGGGCACCACGTTGGGCACTACTGATCTACAACCTCGAGCCTTTTAGCGGCAAACATCGGGGACTGAGCCTGGGACCTTCTGCCTGCAAAGGAGGCCCTCCAGGACTGAGCCATGGCCCCACCCCCAAGGGGGGGCACACTAGTCTGGTTCTGTTCTGGGGGCGAAAGGCCAATCTCAACCCAGTACCCACCAAGAGATGCCAGCACTTTCCACGGCAAAGAGATGCTCTGTAAAAAGGCTGCAGAGGGATGGGCTCATGGGTGCCCTTTTTATGGCTGGATGATGGCCGTCACACCTATGGCGCCTTGCATGCGCAGAACAGCCAACTGGGATAAACACTGCAGACGGAGCTAGCCAGGTCTTCTTACCCACATGCTTAAGCTTCTACTTAGTGTGTGTTTTTGTTACTGAATTCTATCCCAAGTGAGTGTGGATTCGCTCTGAGGCCTCAATTAGACATAACTCAGAAGAACAAATTTAGAGTCCCGTGGCACCTTTAAGACCAACAAAGGTTTATTCAAGGTATGAGCTTTCGTGTGCATGCACACTTTATCAAATACACTGGACTGGAAGGTAGAGTTCAAACTTCTAGAAGGAGGCCGAACAGCAAATTAACATGTAACATGATGAAGATGTTTTAAGATATGCAAGACAAAACTAAATAACAAACTAAGGTTATGAGGTCAACAGTTGTTCTGATTTAATTAAGGGGGCAAAAACACTAAGGAAATAAATATGTCAAAATAGGAGACAAATGTGTGAGGTATCCACTCAGAAGGTTAGCATACAACACTCAGCACAGTGGAACCTCCAGGGCTTAATAGAGATATCGGTTTCTTATCTTACTAGACATGCTAATGTCATTCAGTTCTCGCATCTGTTTGTAAACTCTTTTATTATTCTGTATACTAGTTTGTTGCTATTCACAGGTCTTACCAATCACCTTCTTCCAGACTTAGCTATATTTATTGCTCAGTTAACTTATGCATCTTGACTCTAATTAGCCCTTCCTGGCAACACCCTCCCCACCTTCTACCTATAAGTCACAGTTGGTGACTTCTGTTTCAGTGTATCAGAAGAAGTGTGTGTGCACATAAAAGTTTATACCCAGAATAAAACTTTGTTGATCTTAAAGGTGCCGACTGGACTCAAAATCGAACTGTCCTAAAGACAAACGCTGGACTCACATCTGTTTGTTAACTCTTTTATTATCATCGTATGCTAATTTGCTGTTGTTCACAGGTCTTACCAACTGCTTTAATCCAATCTTGGCTATACTTATTGCTCGGTTACTTATACATCTTGACTCTAACTACGTAGCTCTTCCCGGCATGTAATGGTTGAGGAAGTCTTGTTTCAGTGTATCTGAAGAAGTGTGCATGCACACGAAAGTTTATACCCAGAATAAAACTTTGTTGGTCTTAAAGGTGCCCCTGAACTTGAACACTGGTCAGAAGGTTAGCAAGCAATGCTATTTTCTTCCGCAACTTTGCCCCGATGGAAACTGGTGTTGCTGTTGTGCAGAAAGGGGAGGACATCCTCTTTCTTCTAGCACCAAGGCACAAGACTAATCTGGGCTCCCTGATTTTATTTATTTCATTTCTACCCCACCTCCCTGTCCAGTGGGGATGGCAAAGCAGTTTACATTGTTCTCTCCTCCATTTTATCCTCCCAACAACCCTGTGAGGCTGTGTGTGTGATGAGCTCAAGGTCAACCAGCAAGCTCACGTGGCAGGAGTGGGGGTCTCCACCCGGGTCCAGCACTCTAACCACTACAACGTACGGGCTTGTTCACGACTGCTTTTCAGCCTTCAAGAAAGCACTGGGAAATCCTGCTGTGACATCAGAGCAGCCAGTGGCGTCAAGGACAGAGAAAGGTCACAGATCTGTTGGCATTTGGCTGTAAGGGAGGGGAAAACGCTGCCTAAGAAAATCATCTAACAAAAGTCCTGTGCTTTCTCAGTCATTGAGCATGCAAAGATTAGAGCAACTGAACCAACAGCAGCCCGAGTGGTCACAACATTCCCGCCACCAGTCTGCTGTGACGTCAGAGCTGTTCAGCCAGCGGCATCAAGGACAGAGAAAGATGCCAGACAACAAGGGCGTTCCGCGGGAGAACAAAAATACCACCTTATCAGCAAAGAACGTGAAAATGATTTATTCTAACCATGGCAAATATGGGAAAGGCTGCTTTGCCCAAAGACAGCCACGGAAGCTGGCTCCCTGGCCAATGAATCAAAATGCAATGAAATCCATTACCGGAAACATTTTGGGTTCTCTCCTTTCATTTCATAATGGTCACCCTCTAGCAGATCCTTTTGCCCCGAGTCATGACCTCATACATGTGGCCACTTGGCAGCTTCAGACATGTTCCTGTGTACCCATGGTACGTGGAGGAGCCTGTCCCCCGAAAAGCAGGTGACAGGTTTTGTCCAGCGTATTCCCAAAGGGGCAGTGCAATAAACTGAGGAAGCATCGCCCTCTGAGGAAACATCCCCTTCCAAGGCACAAAGATACTTTGAGACCAAGTCAGGTCATTTGTCCAGCTAGCTCAGGGCTGTTACCTCTGCCTGGTAGAGGCTCTCCAGGAGGTCAGGTAGGTGACCGTTTAGCCAATAGAAAGCTGTTACCAGGATACATCTCTAAACCTGTCAACCACTTTAGAGGACAATTTTCAGCTGCTGCAAGTTAATAACTTCTGCCAGCTTAAGCAACAATCCTGATAACAAACTGGCCGGTGGGGGTGATGACTTCTATAGTCGAGAAAGCTGACACTTAGGCAGAAAACCCCTCTCATGCAGGAGACCAGTTTCTTGACACAGAGTCAGAAGGGATCCTAGAGGTCACCTACTCCAACCCCTTTGCTCAGTGCAGGAATTAGTCAACTACAGCACCTCACTCTGCTTAAAGGAATGCACACCTTTAAACAAATGTTTAAAATGACTGAAAAAAGCATTAACAGGAGACATTCTAGTGGGGCTATGGCTTTAAGAAAGGGGGTGGAGGCCCCAAAAGCCCCACCGTAGCTACAGGCCTGAAGTGCGGTCAAGTCGCAGCCAACTTATGGCGACCTTGTCAGGTTTTCAAGGCAAGAGACTACCAGAGGTAGTTTGCCACTGCCTACCTCTACTTAGCAGCCCTGGACTTCCTTGGTGGTTTCCCACCCAACTACTAACCAGGACCGACCTTGCTTAGCTTCCGGGATTGGATGAGCTTGAGCTAGCCGGGCATATTGAGCTTGAGCTAGTCAAGGCCTATTAAAGTAAATATCACTCTACTATTCCACAAACTGCATTCACACAACCACAGAGTTTGAAAGGACTCTATGGAAAAGGTAATGCAATGTTTCCCAAATTTCTGAGAGCTGAACCACACTTTCCTAACAAACTAAAGTTGGATATACCCCGAAAGAATAAAAGTGTAAGAATTCTCCACCTTCACAGGAACCTATCCTTGTGCTTCTGTACTAGCTGAGCATTGCTCCTGATAAGAGGCACTTTGCCACTTATGATCACTTAATTAGCTTAGTCATAGTTGATGCAGCATGGCAGACTTACTGTGGACAAGCCCAGCACAATGAATCCTGCAGAGATGCAACAGGCATCCTCCTACATAGCCAGTGACTTTGGGCACACTAGGGGCTTCGATTAATTTACGTCTTGGGTCCAGCCGTTCTCACAGCACACTTGCTTGGGGCCCAATCCCATGTCTTGTGTCCTGAGACAAGGCAGCGCGGGCTAAAGGCCTAGTGACTAGGAACTCTGGGCCTGTTCTGCCTCGCTTAGTTAAACAAGTTGCCTCCAATGTTCCCTCTAAGCTGTGGAGTCTTGTGAGCAAAAATTCTACTTCGTGAGCTACCGGAATTAAAGTTGTGAGCCAGCCATTTGGCTACTGCATAAATTGGTTTGCTCTGGAGCCATCCTGCCTGAGCTAAGACAAAAATGTGTGAGCCAGAGGCTAAAAAACTGTGAGCTAGCTCACACTAACTCAGCTTAGAGGGAACAGTGGTTGCCTC
Organism: Gekko japonicus; assembly: GCF_001447785.1. Classification (NCBI taxonomy): domain Eukaryota; kingdom Metazoa; phylum Chordata; class Lepidosauria; order Squamata; family Gekkonidae; genus Gekko; species Gekko japonicus. Next base: position 545,331 of record NW_015164685.1, read on the forward strand.
TACCTCAAAACAGATTTTTGAGACCGCTGAGAACAGACGGAAGAAAAGAGCGCAGAAAGGGAGCTCGCTTTGGGTTGTCTTCCAAGCCTTTGCCCATTCTGTTTCTTTTTCTTTTCTTTTTTGGTTCTACATACTTTTATTAGGTTTAAAGGTAAAGGCAAAGGATCCCTTGCTCGAAAGCCAGTCGAATCCGACTCTAGGGTTGCGGTGCTCATCTCAGTTTCAAAGCCGAAGAGCCAGCGCTGTCCGAAGACGTTTCCGTGGTCATGTGGCCTGCATGACTAAACACCAAGGCGCACGGAACGCTGTTACCTTCCCACTGAAGTGGTACCTATTTATCTACTTGCAATTTCTTGCTTTCGAACTGCTAGGTTGGCAGAAGCTGGAACTAGAGACAGGAGCTCACTCCGTCATGCGGCACACTCGGGTCTTGAACTGCTGAACTACCAGTACTTCCACAGCCTGCAGTTCAGCGTCTTAACCACTTGAGCCACCGCAGCTCCTTTTATTAGGTTTAGAACTGGACAAATCACAAGTGTACAAAATGGGAGAGTCACGCTATTGAAGCAGAGGATTGTGGGTCGCAGCAAGCGTGTCTCTTGACCAAAAAGCGTTCAGCGGGAGAAAAGCGTAAGCTGATTGGGCGAGGACAGGAAAGAAGACGCGAAACTTAACTGACCAATTGTGGATTGCAGGAAACATGTCCTGCGCTTGGTGCTCTGACCCAAAGTCAGCTTGCTAGTTTGCTTTTTAATTCCTTTTTAAGATTTGGGCATTTAAGTTCTAAACTGGTGGAGAAGGAAGGCGCTGGCTTAGTCAGCTATCAGAGCTGTAAGGACCTCTGCCCTTCAAAGAGTTTGAAATGCTGTGCTGTCCCGTCCCCCCCACAACCTCCCAACGAGAAAAGCCAATCCTCAGCCTTTTTGGTCACACAAACCTTCCCAAAGTAGGACTCTGTGCTCAAGCTGCTGTAGAAAAACAACAACAGAAGTGCCCCTTCTCAAGGCGAGTCTTTATTTGCTATCAGAAGGGATCGAAACATCTTTTTTTCAAAATGCTGAATTCTGTGCCCGATATCAAGTTCTGTGCTTTCGAATGCCAGAACGAGGAACAGACATAACAAAGCCTTGGAGAACAAGGCTCTAATGTGATTAGTTCTTTGACCTATGCAGCCCTTTGTCACCAGGGTTGGACTCAGATGTTGAAGCAGCCCTGAAGCAAGCAAGAACCCTGTGGCCCCTGTGTAGGCTCGCCAGCTCTGGATTGGGAAATACCTGGAGGTTTGGGAGGTGGAGACTGAAAAGGGGTCGATTTAGGGAGGGGAGTGACCTCAGCACGGTTCAGTGCTGTGGAGACCACCCTCCAAAGCAGCCAGTTTCTCCAGGGGGACTGATCACTGTCACCTGGAGATCAGCTGTAAAAGCAGATCTAGTCAGGTCCCTCCTGGAGGCTGGCAACAATATCCCTGTGGTGTTCCGATTAGACAAAACTAGCCCTGCTGCCATCGTGCCCGGTCCTGGTCTGTGCCAAATGAACCCCCACTGGACTCAATTTCTTCCAGGTTGTCAGTGGCCCTTCTGGAACTTTCCTGGTATGTGAAAGGGCTGATTCGCCCTGGCCTGCAACACTGCGGTTGACAGCAATATTGCCACGATACAACGGCGAACCTTCAAGTGGCATTTGCAGAACTGATCTGAGTCTTCTGAAACAGCTGAGAAACAGCTTAAGAGAACATAAGAACACAAGAAGAGCCCTGCAGTAGATCAGACCAAGAGTCCATTGAGTCCAGCTTCCTGTCTCACACAGGGGCCGACCGGTTCCTCTGGAGGGCCAATAATAGGGCAGAGAGGACGAGGCCTTCCCCTGATAAGAATATAAGAACAGCCCTGCTGGATCAGACCAGTGGCCCATTTAGTCCAGCCTCCTGTCTCACACTGGGGCCAGCCAGTTCCTCTGGAGAGCCAACAACAGGGCAAAGAGGCCGAGGCCTTTCCATGATAAGAACATAAGAAGAGCCCTGCTGGATCAGACCAATAGTCCATCTAGTCCTGCATCCTGTCTGACACAGTGGCCAACAACAGGGCCCAGAGGTCATGGCCTTCCCCTGACATTGCCTCCTGGCTGTCTGACACAGTGGCCAACAACAGGGCCCAGAGGTCATGGCCTTCCCCTGACATTGCCTCCTGGCTCTGAGGTTCAGAGGATTAGTGCCTCTGAATGTGGAGGTTCCCCTGAGTCACCTCTCCTCCATGAATCTGTCTAATCACATAGGAACATAAGAAGAGCCCTGCTGGATCAGACCAGGGGTCCATCTAGTCCAGCATCCTGTCTCACACAGGGGCCAGCCAGTTCCTCTGGAGGGCCAGCAACAGGGCACAGAGGCCGAGGCCTTCATAAGAACACAAGAAGAGCCCTGCTGGATCAGACCAGGGGTCCATCTAGTCCAGCATCCTGTCTCACACAGGGGCCAGCCAATTCCTCTGGATGGCCAACAACAGGGCACAGAGGCCGAGGCATTCCCCTGATGCTGCCTCCTGGCTCTGGGATTCAGAGGATTAGTGCCTCTGAACGTGGAGGTTCTCCTCAGGCACTATGGGTAGTAAAAAAGATAAAGGTTCCCTTGCTCGAAAGCCAGTCGAATCCGACTCTAGGGTTGCGGTGCTCATCTCCGTTTCAAAGCCGAAGAGCCAGCACTGTCCAAAGATGTTTCCATGGTCATGTGGCCGGCATGACTAGACACCAAGGCGCACGGAACGCTGTTACCTTCCCACCGAAGTGGTACCTATCTACTTGCAATTTCTTGCTTTCGAACTGCTAGGTTGGCAGGAGCTGGAACTAGAGACGGGAGCTCACTCCGTCATGCGACAACTCGGGTCTCGAACTGCTGAACTACTGACCTTCCACAGCCTGCAGTTCAGCGTCTTAACCACTTGAGCCACCGCAGCTCCCACTATGATGGGTAGTAGCCACTGATAAACATCCTCCATAAATCTATCTAATCACATAAGAACGTAAGGAGAGCCCTGCTGGATCAGACCAGTGGTCCATCGAGTCCAGCATCCTGTGTAGCACAGGGGCCAACCAGTTCTTCTGGACTGCCAACAACAGGGCATACAGGCCGAGGCCTTCCCCTGATATGAACGTAAGAAGAGCCTGCTGGATCAGACCAGGGGTCCATCTAGTCCAGCATCCTGTCTCACACAGGGGCCAGCCAGTTCCTCTGGAGGGCCAACAACAGGGTATAAAGGCCCAGGTCTTCCCTTGGTGTTGCTTCTTGTCTCTGGGATTCAGAGGATTTGTGCCTCTCATTGTGGAGGTTCCCTTTAGTCACCATGGCTAGTAGTCACTGATAGGCCCAATCTATCCAATCGCATAAGAACGTAAGGAGAGCCCTGCTGGATCAGACCAATGGTCCATCCAGTCTCACACAATGGCTAGCAGCCATTGATAGACTGATCCTCCATAAATCTCTCTAATCCTTTAAGAGGGACTGAGAACGTGCAGAAGATTGCGGCCTGTTCGGCGGCCTTACCGGGTGTCCTCTGGCTCCGACAGGCACTCCACCGTGCTGGGCTTCTGTTCCATTCACCGCAATTCCATCCAGGACCAAGAAGGAGAGACCGAGGTGGGCTCCGCCCCCAGAGGCGACTCTCCGCGGCCGCCACGACAGATGTGGGTTCAGGATTCGGGAGGGGGGGTGTTACCTGGAGCTAGGAGGCAGACCCCATCGCGGCTCCTCAGCGTTGGTGAACGTCAAACATTCTGGGCAAAACGCTGGGGAGGAGCCCTGCGAAGACAAAGAGAGAGAGGCTTGTGGCCTTCTTCAAACTTTTTTTAAAAAATTCACCCACCCTCAAGTCTCTGTGACATCAGAACAAAGAAAAGTTTTGTTTTTGTTTTTTAAAAAAACATGTTTAATTGATCTTTGCTACCCTCCTGCATTACGGTCTTGAATTCCGGAGCTGTTCCCCTCCCCCCCAGTCAATCCCAAACAGAGTTCCCTCTAAGCTGAATTAGTGTGAGCTAGCTCACTGTTTTTTAGCCTCTGGCTCAGACATTTTTGTCTTAGCTCAGGAAGGAGTGTTCCGGAGCAAACTAATTTATGCAGCAGCCAAATCGTTCGCTCACAGCTTTAATGACAGTAGCTCACAAAGTAGAATTTTTGTTCACAAGTCTCCACAGCTTAGAGGGAGCATTGCAAGGCCACGTACTCCCAAAATCTAAACTGTGGCGGGTGATTTACGCCAAAGAATTTTGTCTTTGCATCTGATTGCTTATACTGCATCATAGAATCATAGAGTTGGAAGGGACCTCCAGGGTCATCTAGTCCAACCCCCTGCATGAAATTCACAAATACCCCTCCCTCCTCACCCCCAGTGACCGCTGTTCCATGCCCAGAAGATGACAAAAAAAACCCCTCCAGGATCTCCAGCCAAACTGGCCTGGAGATTATATTGGCCCCGGTCACACAGAGAATTTGCTGTGCGAAAGGCATTAATGTCTGGTGGATTTTTGGGGCGCAATCACACCGCAACATCTGGGAAGCGTAGCACACCCGTGGCCAACCCGTGGCATCCCGCCGAAGATGCGGAGTTAAAAAGTACCAGGAAAGTGCACTAGTATCCGGAAAGTGTGTGGAACAGGCAGGCGTCTGATCGCAAGAGCGCTAGTATCCCGTGGCATCTGGTGCCCGTCCACGTCCCGTCGCAAACTGATGTTTTTCGTAAGCACATGCGCACAAACACAAAACTGAAAGCAGTGCTGCTCCGTGAAACGCTTGTGTGATCGCGCTGCACCACTTCTTTGCAGCATTACCATGTGATCGCCAGCTAACAGCCTAAGCACGGAGACTCGTAGGACCGTGTGATTGGGCTACCGCACTTTATTTTGCTCCGGGGTGAACAGCCACGCCTCCCCCCACCCCACATTATCTGGCCCGTGTGACTGGGGCCATTGTTGTTCAGCAAGGACAAAGGTGGGGGGGCAGAGAGGGAGGAAGAAGAAAGGAAGGGGGAAACAGACTACTGGAGGATCAATACATTGTGGTACCAAGTTCAGCCAGCATAGTACAGTGGCTGGCACCTTGAATTTGGATGGGGATCCCTGGGTTGAGATCTCTCTCCACTCCTGTGTTGCTCACAGAGGGTCTAACCAGGGAATACACTGAGAGTTGTGCGTCAAACCAAGATTCTACCTAGCCCAGCATTTAGATTCCACCAATGGCCAACCAGATTGACGCTCACAGCAGAATGGAGTTCCCACCCCCATTACATCTGACATTCAGAGGTACATTGCTTTTGAACATGGAGGTTCTACTTAGCTATCACAGTTAACAGCACTGACAAATGCAAACTTTTTTGGAGGTTGTTAAGATGACAGTGGCCATCGCTATAACCCATGACACGGGAATCTAGAAATACACTGTGCAATGCGTACCCTCATTTGCTACGGGTAAGTAGAATGTTGTGTAAAGGCAGGACTATTTTAAAGGGAAATTTGGAATTGTCCGATGGTACATGATGGTAATTCACGTGCATTGCTACTCCGCACCTGTAGATTTCCTTGGGTGTGCACAAATGCTTTGCTGCTTAGAGCCACACTTCCTGACATTTAGAAGCCTAACATAGAGTGGGTGGAATATCCTCGCAACTGAAAATTTCATAGCACTTAATGCAGAACATCTGAATTTTAGAACTCCACACTCCCCCTTAGAACTGCACATTCGGTGTCCCGTTGTGCATTAAAACAAAAACAGGCCTGGGTCAAGAGGTCCGTCCCCTCCACAGCCACCAATGGCGAAAGATCCTCTGACTCCTGGCGGTGCTCTGCTTCAGCACTGAGAAATATGTACAGTCTCCACAAAGAACACCCAGCCAATAGCAGAAAATGACTAGGCTGGGGGAAAATTTAGAGTCCAGTGACACCTTGAAGACCAACCAAGTTTTATTCAAGGTATGAGCTTTCGTGTGCACGCATGTGTGCAAGCTCGTGTGCAAGCTCATACCTTGAATAAAATTTGGCTGGTCTTCGGTATTTGAAAAAGTGTGCATGCACACAGAAGCTCATACCTTGAATAAAACTTGGTTGGTCTTAAAGGTGCCCCTACGGGACTCTAAAATTTCTTCTGCCGCTTCAGACCAACACGGCTGACCACCTGGATCTAGGCTGGGAAAAGACAGGAGATGCGTCGGGAAGCTGCTGGACTGGTTGAAGTAGCCCTAACCCGTTTGTATCTCAAGCCTTTTCCATTTTTAACGTTCTGCCTCACTGCACAAGGACTCCACATACATTTAAATAAACATACGTAAACATGATGGGTGGGGGTGGGGGTGGGCAATGCTCTCACCTATCCCCTCGTGGAAAGGGAGCACTGACCCAAGAAGACGTGGCTTTAGACTGGAGCTTCCTAGCTCTCACCCCCTCTGAGCTAGCGAGCTCTCCCACCCAATACCCCTGGTGCAAAAGCCCACTGCTCACCCAGAAGCCTGTTTTCAGTGCAACATTTCCCAGTCTCAGAACACAGGGAGAGCGACGTATCTTCCTGCAACCAGCTCGTACTCCATTCTGGGGCCTGGTTGGAACTTCAACCTCCCACAGTGTGCCAGACAGGATCGCTAGCCTCCAGGTGGGGACAGGTGATCTCATACGAACGTAAGAGAAGCCAATGCTGGATCAGGCCAAAGGCCCATCTGGGCCAACACTCTGTGTCACACAGTGGCCAAAAATACCAGGGGCCATCAGGAGGTCCAGCAGTGGGGCCAGGAGACTAGAAGCCCTCCCACTGTTGCCCCCGCCCCCCAAGCACCAAGAATACAGAGCATTCCTTGCCCCAAATTGAGATTTCCTATGTAAACCTTGCGGCTAATAGCCACTGATGGATATGATAGCCACTGCTCCATAAGTTTATCCAGTTCCCTCTTGAAGCCGTCCATGCTTGTAGCCACCACCACCTCCCATGGCAGTGAATTCCATGTGTTGATCCCTCTTTGGGTGAAGAAGTACTTCCTTTTATCCGTTCTAACCCGACCGCTCAGCAATTTCATTGAGTGCCCAATCTCCTGAAATTACAGCCACTCTCCAGGCAACAGGGATCAGTTCCCCTGGAGAAAATGGCTCCTTTGGAGAGTGGAGTCTCTGTGGCATTATATAGCGATGAGTTCCCTCCCCTCCTCAAACCCCGTCCTCTCCAGGCTCCAACCCCGGAAGCTCCTGGTACTTCCCGGCCCAGAACTGGTTAGTGCAAGACAAACCCCCCCCCCCAGACCTCTCATTTTAGAAATCCCCCACCAGAAACTTCGGCCCTTAATAACAGAAATGTTTGTACACCAGGAGGTTGCGCTGGAAAACAAAGAGGGCCACAGAGACAGGAAGGGGAGACCGAGGCACCAAAGCACAAAAAGAGAGTCAGGGAGATGCCTGCCTCAGTTTCCCCAGCACACCTTGCCGCTGACGTGAGCTGCGATTTCCTGGCGATTCCTCCTTTCTGCTCCAGGCAGGGGTTAAGCGGAGGTTAACAGGCAGCCACTAAGCCCCCTCCTCTCCTCCCCCTGCAGCTTGCACTTTCCCCACACAAATTTCTTGCCTCCCCCTCCCCAATACAGTTTGTAAGGAAACCTGCCGCTCTCTGGCACACTGCCCAAACCGTGTTACATCATCAAAGGGAAAAGGGAAAAGAGCAAGGGCCCACCAGCCTCCCCAGAGGGAAACGGAGTTGGGGAGGGGGAGAAAGAGGGAGGCCCAGCTGTGTCCTCGAATGACCTCCTCCATAGGGATTAGACCCTCCTGGAATGGACTGAGAGGAGGGGGGGGAGCAGCATAGGGGGACTGGCTAATTTGGAGACTGGGGGGGTGGCATCGTGTGCAGGAGCGGGGGCCAGCCTTTGCCAATACCCTTTGCCCAGCAAGATGCAAATAACTGGGGAGGGGGGAGGTTGGGGGCAAGAGGAAGCAGCCCTCTGGCGCCCTGGTCAACAAAGACCCACAAGGAGGTGCGGGAGAACTCTTGCATAAGGGTTCCTCCTCCTCCTCCTTGCCAGTCCCTCCCAAATCGGTAGAAATTGTGTGAGCATCTATCTTTTGAACGGATGGGAGCTGTCTTAGTAGAGCCAGTTTGGTTGTAGGGGTTAGGAGTGTGGATTCTAATCTGGGAGAACCGGGTCTGATTCCCCACTCCCCCGCATGCAGTTGCTGGTGTGACCTTGGCTCAGTCACAAGTTCTCTCGGAGCTGTTCTCTCGCAAGCAGTTCTCGAAGGAACTCTCTCAGCCCCACCTACCTTGCTATTTATCATGCAGTCAGACACACCACCAAGTGAGGCAAATCTTAAGTCACAGCAGTCAATAATTCAATCGACTAGTTTGGAATCTGCAAACAGGTCTTCAAAAGCTGGGCAGAACAAACCTGGCAGTGTGTTCTGAAAGCCCGTGAGGATGAATGTGGGGGGGGGGAGGACCCTGCTAGGGCTGCCAGCTCTGGGTTGGAAAATTCCTGGAGATTTCGGGGTGGAGCCTGGGGAGGGACCTCAGGAGGGTGTCATGCCACAGAGGAGATGGCCCTCCAAAGCAGCCGCTTCCTCCAGAGGAGCCGGACTCTGTCGTCCGGGGCAGTGTTCCCTCTCAGCTCAGTTAGTGTGAGCTAGCTCAGAGTTTTTTAGCCTCCGGCTCACACATTTTTGTCTTCGCTCAGGAAGGAGGGCTCCAGAGTGAACGAATTTACGCAGCAGCCAGATTGCTCATTCACAACTTTAATGCCAGGAGCTCACAAAGCTCACAGGACTCCACAGCTTAGAGGGAACATTAGTCTGGAGATGAGTGGTCATTCTGGGAGAGCTCCGGGCCCCACCTGGAGGTTGGCAACACCAGTTTCACTGCCATATCAGCAGATCTTCTTTGCTACCCCTCCAGAAAGTCATGGCGACCTAGGATGGAGTAAGGGAGAACTGTGAGACTGCCACTTCTGGACAGAGCACTGCCAAGATGTTTATTTTAATTTTTTCCCCTGCTCTGGAGGGCAGACGCTGCAAGCGCTCTCTGTGCTGCCCTCTCTTCAGGGATGGCTCCACTCATAGATACACGACACCAATTATGATGGTCTTAATTCCCTTTCTTCTTTTGATGTTCCGTTTTAAGTCCAAGTTCTCCTTCCCCCTAGGGGGAAAGAATCATTTGAAAACAAATATATTGTTGTTTGAAAAAACAGATTAAAAGCTAACAACCAAATGGCCTCACACTCGAGCCCAAGAGGAGTTCCCCATCTGCTAAAACGGTTTGCTAAAATTTGCGGGTTTCGGCTTAGTAGCATTTGGAAGGTTTGGGGGGCAAAGAATGTCCCGAAAGGCAAGTTGGGGGGAGAAACGTGCCACCGGTAGAACAGAAGAAGAAGAGATTGGATTTATACCCCGCCCTCCACTACCCAAAGGAGTCTCAGAGCGGCTTACAATCTCCTTCCCCTCCCCACAACAGACACCCTGTGAGGTGGGCGGGGCTGAGAGAGCTCTGACAGAAACTGCTCTTTGTCAAGAACAGCTCTTATCAGAACTACGGCTTTCCCAAGGTCATCCAGCAGGTGCAAGTGGAGGAGTGGGGAATCAAACCCGGCTCTCCCAGAGTAGAGTCAGCACACTTAACCATGGCACAAAACTGGCTTGCAGCTGTTGCCTTAAACCTCCACCCAATCACTCTCCAGATTTCACTGTGGTTGTGGAACACGCAAACCGACTTAGTTTGTGGGCTACAAAACGCCTTGCTACGCTCCCAAGCGAACTGAAAATACGAAGAAGTTACGACGACACCCCAAGCTAGGAATATACTGCTCAGGGACCTGCCAGGAACAGCCTGAAATATCAGCATGGTTTACTGGCCTAGTTCCACCATAATTAATCCACATGCCAAGTTGAGGATAAGGGAGAGGGTACAAACTACATTAGGGTTGCCAGGTCTGAGTTGGGAAATACCTGGCGACTTCGGGGGTGGAGCCGAGGGAGGACGGGGTTTGGGGAGGGGAGGGGCCTCAGCAGGCTAAAAGGTCACAGAATCTACCTTCCGGAGCAGCCATTTTCTCCAGGAGAAGTGATCTCAGTCACCTAGAGAGCAATTATAATAGTGAGAGAGCTCCAGGGGCCACCTGGAGGTTGGCAACCCTATTAAGAAGGGACTCCTACAGCCTTTTCCCCCTCAGTGCCTTGGAGTCTCGCAATCCCTAAAGGCCTAAAATGCCAAATTCAATTTATTTTACGGGATTCTGTTAGCTCCAAACCGTAGAACCCCAAAATGGAAACTTTTTTTAAAAGACGCAAGATTCTAGTTCTCACTGTGTAAGGATCTTTGAAGAAAGGGGCAGGCACTGTCCCGTAGGAGGTCCAGGACCAAACAAAAATGTTTAAACTTGGGTCGGCAACTATAAGGGAGAAACTGGGAAGCAAAGGTCCAATTCAGCGAGCGAGAGGGGCTCGAAAGTGTGAGGGAAGAGCTGAACTCTCCCCTGCTTACCTCCATGAAGCCCCTTTTTCCCAAGTGTTTTTTCCCCTCAGCCAAACACACCCCGAGCACCAGTCTGGAGTAAAATACCTGGGGAGGAAACTGGGGCTCCCTCACTCTCCTCCTGTCCTTTCTGCTCCTTGTATCGCACCCCTTCCACAACCTTGTTTCCTTCACAATGGCCTCAATTTACAGGCACAGGCCTGGTACTCTCCTCCACAGTCTGGATGCCAGAAACCAAAAGGGGTGTTAAGAACATAAGAGAGCCATGTTGGATCAGGCCAAATGGCCCATCCGATCCGACACTCTGTGTCACACAGTGGCCAAAAACCAGATGCCATCAGGAGGTCCACCAGTGGGGCCAGAATGCCAGAAGCCCTTCCACACTTCCCCCCAAGCACCAAGAATGCAGAGCATCTCTGCCCCAGACATAAGAACATAAGAGGAGCCATGTTCGATCAGGCCAACGGCCCATCCACTCCAACACTGTGTCCCACAGTGCCCCAAACCCAGGCGCCATCAGGAGGTCCACCAGTGGGGTCAGACCTCCAGAAGCCCTCCCACTGTTGCCCCCCCCCAAGCACCAAGAATGCAGAGCATCACCTGCCCCAGACAGAGTGTTCCATCTATCCCTTGTGGCTAATAGCCACTGATGGACCTCTGCTCCATGTTTCTCCAATCCACTCTTGAGGCTGCCTATGCTTGTAGCTGCCACCACTTCCTGTGGCATTTGATGGCAGTTGTCTGCACCTGAGCTATATGAGAGCAAATGTACTCTACATTGCTCCCTATCCCTCCCACTTACTACACTGGGGCAGACTGCAATTCTGAGTTTTTGCACTGAAGGCTGTGCCTCTTGATGCATTCCACTTCAGTGTAATTTTTTAAATAAAGTTTCTAGGCCTCATGATGGCGGGTAAGGTGAAGCAGCTGTTACAGCTGGCTTTGTAGACTCTTCTCTCAACACTTCCCCTCTAACCAGAAAGCCGGTAACGCCCCTAAGACCAGTTCTTGCTTCACATGGCGCACAAGCTCTGTCACCACAACGAGGACACACCACAATGAGGAAAACACACTGGGATACACACAGTGTACCTGAGGTGGGGACAAATGAACAAAGACTCCGCCCTACTCCCTAGCGCACGTCCTCTGCGTGTTGACACGGCCTTCCTTTTCAAAAGTTACCATGTTCACTGCGCAAAACACGGACGAATGACAGCCGACATGTTTGCCATGTAAAGTGATCACTGTGCCCTTCAAATCAGGATGGGTAGCTGTGTTAATCTGTCTGTAGCCTTAGAAAAGACCAAAAGTTCAGTGGCACCTTAAAGGCTAACAAAATTTGTGGCAGGGGAGGAGCTTTCATGAGCCATAGTGTTCCCTCTAAGCTGAGTTAGTGTGAGCTAGCTCACAGTTTTTTAGCATCCAGATCATGCATTTTTGTCTTAGCTCAGAAAGGATGGCTCCAGAGCAAACTAATTTATGCAGCAGTCAAATTGCTCACTCACAACTTTAATGCCAGTAACTCACACAGTAGAGTTTTTGCTCACCAGACTCCACAGCTTAGAGGAAGCATCCCTGAAGAAGGGAGCGGTGACTCCCAAAAGCTCCCACCCTGCCACAAATTCTGTTAGTCTTTAAGGTGCTCCTGGACTCTTGCTCTTCCCCTTCAAATCAGGGTTACCTGGCCAAACCTGCTTTTCCTAAGGGAAGGTCATAGCCATAATAATGAACAACGACAATAGATGAGCATTCCATGTACAGAAACACAGGGATCTTCCCACACTTCTCTCGATTTCTGCAGCCTTTTCCATCCCCTCGAAAGACAATTCCCACTGTTGCAGGACCCATGTGGATGAACAGGCAAGTTGGAGTCAGGAGGGAGGAGAGGGTGAAATCCTTCCTCCTCCTCCTCAAGCGCAGTTCTGCTGAGGAAAGGGGTCGATTTTGCCCCCTTCTCCCCACTCATTCCAGCCCACTGACTTGCAATGGCTGTTCCTCTGCATGGATCCCATGACCCCGGGGAATGGTCATTCAGGGGGTTAGAAAGGCCGGAGGAACAGAGAGCAATGGAGGAAAACATCCGTGTACCGATGGTTGGATGAACACCAGGAAGAAATACCAAGCAAACAGCAAATTTCAAGTGCTTCAGTATACATAATAAAGGTAAAGGTTTCCAAGCTGAAGAGCCAGCGCTGTCCAAAGACATTTCCGTTGTCATGTGGCCAGCATGACTAGACGCCGAGGCGCACGGAATGCTGTTACCTTCCCACCGAAGCGGTACCTATTTATCTACTTGCAATTTCTTGCTTTCGAACTGCTAGGTTGGCAGGAGCTGGAACTAGAGACGGGAGCTCACTCCGTCACGCAGCACACGCGGGTCTCGAACTGCTGAACTACAGACCTTCCAGCCTGCAGTTCAACATCTTAACCACTGAGCCACCGCAGCTCCTTCAGTATACATAGCCAGAAGTAAAGTGTGGCCTATACAAGCTACAGAATACGGCTGCCAACTCTGGATTGGGGAATTCCTGGAGAGTTGGGGGTGGAGCCTGAGAAGGGAGGGGAGGGACCTCAGTCGGGTATAATGCCAAGAGAATCCCCCCTCTGAAGCAGCCATTTTCTCCCAGGGAACTGACCTCCGTAGTCTGAAGATCATTAATTCCGGGAGATCTCTAGGTCCCACCTGGAGGTTGGCAACCCAACCAACAGAATTAGATGGCTTACTTTTTTTCAAGGTTCCATCCCTACAAGAGCAAAAGCAAGCAAGCTACAACCTTTCTCCTGAACATACCATTTTTTAAAAAATGCAGGGAGTTTTTACCTGGAGAAGCATTTGAAATGTGTGTCGCCCTCCCCCCCTGCAGCCTGGAGTGGTACAGCCCATCCTACCGCCCCACCCCATTCCATCACCTCAGTCCACTGCATGTTCAGACTGGGCCCAGGGCAGCAAACCTTTCGAGCAAGGGTGACACAAGTCAAGTCTCCAAGCAGAAGATGACGGGGCCATTACGCCTCGCTTCGCACTACAACGTCTGCCTCCACACAGAGTGGGGCTGAGGCTTCTAAGCTGGAGAGGTAGGTGGGCATGCTGGCCGTAGCCAGGCTAGGGATGCCAGCCTCCAGGTGGGGCACAGGGATCCCCAGAATTACAGCTCATCTCCAGACTACAGAGATCAGTTCCCCGGGAGGAAGTAGATACTTCAGAGGGTGTACTCAATGGCACTGTACACCACTGAGAGCCAGTTTGGTGTAGTGGTTAAGAGTTAAGACTCTAATCTGGGAGAACCGGGTTTGATTCCCCATTCCTCCACTTGCAGCTGCTGGTGTGACCTTGGGTCAGTCACAAGTTCTTTCAGTGTTGTTCTCTCAAGTGCAGTCCTTGAAAGAGCTCTCTCAGCCCCACCTACCTTGTAAGGTGTCTGTTGTGGGGAAGGGAAGGGAAGGGAAGGGAAACAGATTGTAAACTGCTCTGAGACTTGAGTAAAGAGCAGGGTATAAATCCAATCTCCTCCTCCTCCTCTGTCCTCCCCAGGCTCCACCCTCAAATCTCAAGGAGTTTCCCAACCTGGAGCTGGCAACCCTACCCCGCATCCCCCCCCCCCCCGGAAGCCCGCCCCGCTTCGGG
>NW_015164685.1:559493-565362 GCF_001447785.1 Gekko japonicus
CCGGGACCGTGCTCCCCCACCCCTCCCCCCCCCCCCCCCGGTAGCCTGCACTGCTTCGGTGTACAGGACAATCCAGTGTATGACCCAGAAATCAAGCCTCCAGTCTGAGCCATAGGGGAATGACCGCCCCAAAGGGAATAAACACACCAGGTGCTTATGGGCCCAGATGACTCAATCAAAGCAAGGGGATGCCCAGGAACTAACTTGTCCCGTGGCTTCTCCAAAACACATGGATCTCCTCTCTCTTTCCACTCAGGGTTACATCAGGCTCCCCAAGGCACCCCACTGGCCCTGCAAAGAAAGGCCAGGTTATGGGGGCTCCTCTCTCTCCACCCCCACAGCCCTTTCCTCTGCAAAATTCAACCTGTTAGCTAACAAGTCCTTCAGAGAGCAAACAAGCCTTCTAAAGTTGGTGCCGGGGAAGGGTGTGATCATGACAAACAGAGGCTGGACAGACCTTTTATCAGAGCCGCGGACGGAGCCACAAGGCAGGCATTAAAGGGACCGGGTCTTGGGACCCACCTGGGCATGCAGGACTCCAGGTACACTCCGACAGTGGGACGAAAGTAGCACAGTGCCCAGGGGCTACACGGGGGGGGGAGAGCCAGACGACCTCATCATAACCTTCACACCGCCCATGCAAGCACCAATGCTTTGCCTTCTCCACAGCTGCCCCCCCCCAGCCCATGGACAAGAGGTTAATGCAGATTAACACGGCTTTCGCCCTCTGCTGCAGAAAGAAGGAAATTTAGCTTCCCCTGCCCACTACTCTAAGCCTGCAGGCAAAGCACAGGGAACTGGATAGTGATCGCACTCAGGGCTTAAAATGGACCAAAAAGCCTTCCTACAAACATGCAATGGAATTATGCCTCTGAGCATGGGCAAAATGCACCACTCTCTCCACTAGCAATCTACAGCCCAGGTACATGCTGTTAGGGTAAAGGAAGAAGGCTTTGAGATCAGGAAATCTGTCATGCTTTAAGAACATAAGAGAAACCACGTTGGATCAGGCCAAATGGCCCATCCAGTCCAACACTCTGTGTCACACAGAGCCCAAAACCCGGGTGAGGTCAGGAGGTCCACCAGTGGGGCCAGAACTCCAGAAGCCCTTCCACTGTTGCCCCTCCAAGCACCAAGAATGCAGAGCATCACTTGCCCCAGACAGAGTATTCCATCTATACCTTGTGGCAGCCACTGACTGGATCCCTGCTCCGTATGCTTGTCCAACTCCCTCTTGAGGCTGTCTGTGCTTGTAGCCACCACCAATTCCCGTGGCAGTGAATTCCACTGCCTGATCTGTTCTAAGCCACTGATCTGTTCTAAGCCTACTGCTCATTAATTCCATGGAGTGCCTAGAAGTTCTTGTATTGTGAGAAAAGTCCTTCTTTCTCTACCTTCTCTGTCCCATGCATAATTTTGTCAACCTCTATCATGTCATTTAGATTTAGCTTGGGGGTATAAACCTACCTAGTTTTTGTCTACCATAAGGTGCTACAACCTTTTGTTGTCTGCTATTTATTTATTTATTTATTAAATGTATGCCCCACCCTACCCCAAAAACTGGGCTCAGGGCAGCTCACAACATAAAATCAGCAAATGATAAAAACAATCAAACAATTTCACCTGAGAACTGCTTTATCAGACTTATTTAACGCTTTTATGCTCTTTTAATGCTTGGCTGGGGTTTTTAATCTGGTGTTTAATTCATCACTTTTATGGTGTTTTTATGTTTTATTTTGCAAGCTGCCTTGGGCAGGTTCCCTGGAGAAGTGGCAAAGGCATTTTCTAAGTAAATAGGTTACATTGATGGTGATTATTGTTTCATCTAAGTGGTTTGCAGGGGTCATTTCGTAGAAAAAGAGGTGCAGGAGCTCATTAGCATAGCTCATTAGCGTAACTTTTTTGCATACGCCACGCCCCCTGACATCACCGGAAGTGCGTCAAAAGGCAACACCCACCGCTCAGGCTCCACTGGACTGTTTTGGATTGCTAGCTATTGGGGGGGGGGAACGTGCAGATCTGCCCTCACAGAGGAGGGAGAGCTTGTACCTGAGTAAAACCTGGTCTTAAAGGTGCCACTGGACTGTTTTGGATTGCTAGCTATGGAGGGGGGGGGGAACATGCAGATCTGCCCTCACAGAGGAGGGAGAGCTTGTACTTGAAGGCAGGCTGGGGGGGGGCTCTGCACCTGGCTGCTTCTTGCGCCTCGTGGCCCAACTGAGGGCTGCTGGGAGCAGGGGGCGGGGCTTGTTGCTCCTTACTGCCGGAGCTCTGCTCCTGTGCGCTCCTGCAGGAACTGACCCCTGGTGGTTTGCACCCGTCACAAATATCAGAAAGCAAGGTTTTAAAAATTCCTAATCTGAAGAGGTCTGACAGGCCCCAGTCAATTCAAAATGCTAAGAACTGTTAAAGGTCAGTTAACAGGAAAAGATGATAAGTAAAGTTAGTCTATTTAAGCCACAGAGTGCAGAAAATTCCTGGAAGGACAATAGGGGGGAGGGCAGATTTCGAAATCTGTTTCACCCCCCCCTCCCTCAGAGATACCCAACATGCAGCTATGACAGTACGTGTGATTTCACAGCAGGCTTCAACCCCAGTGCTTGTCTTTTCAGAAATTCCACATTGGTTGCATCCTTTAAATTTATTTTCATTACATTTATACCCCGCCCTTCCCGTGAACGGGCTCAGGGCGGCTATTTATCAAGTTAAAGAGCTATTTATCAAGTATCGTCTTAGGCTTTAACATTCCAGAACCCATTTCCAGCCAGTTTGGTGTAGTGGTTAGGAGCGTGGACTCTAATCTGGGAGAACCGGGTTTGACTCCCCACTCCTCTGCATTCAGCTGCTGGTGCAACCTTGGGTCAGTTACAACTTCTTTCAGAGCTGTTCTCTCAGCAGCAGTCCTTGAAGGAGCACTACAGCAAACTGGCTCATGACCGGTAGGGTAACTGATCTCTGCCAGGTCCTCTTTAATAGCAGGACTCCTACCAAGAAGGGATGGATTCAGACTCTGGGTCAGGAATTGTATGAATGTGCTCAGCAGCGCTCATCTGTAAAATCTGTTTATGAACAATCTAAATCACAACAATGCTGTGAAGAGAAATTTTTCTAACATTGCAGAAAAAGCAGAAAAAGAGAGCATGTTTTAAAAAGTGGGACTACAGAGTGGTTTTGCCAGTCTTTGCTGATGTTACTTATCCTTTACTCCTCGTTGTTGTTGTTACTTATCCTTTACTCCTCGTTGTTGTTTTTACTTATCCTCACTGTGATTGTTTTGTCTTCATGTAATTATTCTGTATGTGTTTATAGGATGTTCGAGCTGTTTCTTTATTTGACTGTTTAATTACATCCTTTTGGATTGGTTGGCAACTGGTATCTTGTAACTTGGTGAATTTATTAGTACTGATGTTATTATTTACTAAAGTGCTGTATTGTTTTCAATGGAAGTTTCAGTTGTTAATTTTTATTGGTATAATTTTCATAACGTTTGGGAGTCTTTGGCGGGCAGCCCATTTTCAGTCTTTTCTTTGATCTCAGCAAGTCTCTGGCTTGCAGCATCAGTCTATCGTGTCCATTTCACAGATGGAAGAAGAGAGGTTGAAATACGTTGGGGGTGCCGGCCTGGCAGACTTGGGGACAAAGAGGCAGAAGGTCATCTCTGGGTCTACAAAAGCTCTCCTGAATGTGCTGGAGCGTGCCACCCCTCTGCAACCCCCTGCCTGCACAGGATTTAACCCCCTGGTCTTGGAAGAGGGGGGCAAAGGTGGAGTCCTTGCAAAAAAAAACCCCTCCCTCGCCAACCTGGGCTACATCTAACTGGTGAGCACAGGTCTCAGCATCCCCCATAAAGAGAGGGTGACTCTGGGGAGACACACCCCCCCCTACAGCCAAAATGCCCTGGGGAGGGGAGGGGGGCTGGGGCGACTGGTTCCCCACCGCCCCAGGGAACTCCCTGTCCTTGCCTTCTGCCTGCGCTTTTGCCAAAGAGGAGAGACACAGAATGTAGGTCACATTTCTCTTGGCTGCGGGGAAAATTCCTTTGATGGATTTATAAACTAGCAAGAGAACAGATCTGCTCAGAAAGGGGGGGGGATGTCAGAGAGAGAAATGGGGAGGGGTGCCAAACAAATGAAAGCTTTGCCTGTTTAATCAGGAAAGAGAGGGAAGCGGTGAGATGCATTCCCTAGGTTCTCCTTAAAAAAGACTGTCCACTACCCATGTCTACGCTGGCCTAAATAGGGATTTTGTCTCTCTCTCTCTCTCTATCTGTGTAGAGCATAATACCAGATGTGCGTCTTGGGGTGACATTAAGGCTGTGCAAAAGCTGGGGTCTTGGAAGAGGGAAATGTTTGATATTTTCTACGTACACTATAAATAGGGTATTTCTTAACACAGAGTTGAGTGCCAAAATTTGTAATTTGGAAGAGAAAGGGGGGGGGGGTAGAGGAAGCCATTACGTGTGAATCGGAAGCCAAATCTGTAAGAGGAGACTCTCTACGGTTGGGGTCTCCAGCATGGCACCCATGCTGCGCACCCACGTGCCCACCGACACCTTTCCTGCTCCCTGCCACGTGTTTTTAGAACAGGGACAGGTGGGGCTTCTCCCCGGCAGGGCTCCTAATTCTTCCAGCTGCTCATTAAAGATCCGACAGGCTACGCGGATTCCTCAAGATCTGATAGGGTTCTGCAGCGGCCCTCACAGTACAAGGCTCTTCATGGTGTGACCAAAGGTAAATGACACATAAGCACAAAAATATTTTTAAACAATACATTCAGTTTAAAAGCCATGCTGTTACACAGTGCTTCTGTCTGACATGCAGAATAGTTCTGTATTATTAGAGCTATGCATGACCTTTACATATTGTTGCCGGTTCTACCTCCTACAGAAGCCATTTTGGGACTGCGCCCTCCACCCTGTGTAAGGAGGAGGAGGAGGAGGAGGAGATTGGATTTATACCATGCCCTTCACTGCCCGAAGGAGTCTCAGAGGGGCTTACAATCCCTTTCCCTTCCCACAACAGACCCCCCCTGTGTGAGTGTTAGATCCCAAATCAGGAGAATAGATCCACGTTCAAAAAGAAGCAAGATTTATTTCCAAAGCATGGTTGATCATGAACATACAGAGATTGTTAGGAATAACTACAATACCCAGGGAAGGTGTATTAAAGGAACTTCAAACAAGGTTTAAACCAATGAGCTCATTTCCCTCGTTAGGTTACAGATTAGAAAAGGCGCGAAGCGGCCTGAGAACAGCAACGGCCAGTTCCATAAACACAAGTTGAGTTCACACGGGAAACCTAAACAAGCCAGAGCGTAAAGACACAACACCCCATCACATCAGCTGGAGAACCTTGGCAGTTACAGATGCCCAACATGAAAAGAATAACA
Source organism: Gekko japonicus (assembly GCF_001447785.1). Lineage (NCBI taxonomy): Eukaryota > Metazoa > Chordata > Lepidosauria > Squamata > Gekkonidae > Gekko > Gekko japonicus. The sequence continues at coordinate 564,882 of NW_015164685.1, forward strand.
ACTACAGGAGTGAGGGAGGGGCGGGGATGAGAAAGGGACGAGACTTGTCCCAAGGAAATGGCAGCTCGCTGACATACTGCCCACCTGAAAATTCAACTTACCCCCCACCTCCCGGCCCCAGCGGGAGATCTCCCGGTTTCCCCGGGAGGCCTCCCGGTTTGTCCGGGAACTGCTTGTGAAATGCACGAACGTGATAAGGGGCCCGAATATCCCCTTCTTCCACCCATTCCCGGTGCTGGGGTCCGAAATCAACCCATTCCACAAGATACCAAAGTTTACCACGCTTATACTTGGAATCCAAAATGGCCGAAATTTCAAAGTGTTCCTGCCCCTCAATGAGGATGGGGGGGGCTGAACATGATTTCAAAGTGTTCCTGTCCCTCAATGAGGATGGGGGGGGGCTGAACATGTGTATCCCGCCATTTACATTGCCCAGTATCTTTTTTCAAGAGACTGAAGTGAAACACAGAATGCAATGACC
>NW_015164685.1:565489-565594 GCF_001447785.1 Gekko japonicus
ACATACCAACCGAATTGTGAAAAGTGTTATTATAACAATATTCAGCCAAAGGTAACAAATCACACCAATCAGATTGTTGGTAATTAGTAAAACAGCGTAGGTATT
>NW_015164685.1:565794-565956 GCF_001447785.1 Gekko japonicus
ATTAACTCGTTCCGTTTGGCCATCGGTCTCAGGATGGTAAGCGCTGCTTAAACCTTGCTCCACCCCCATGAGAGACATCAATTCCTTCCAAAACTTAGAAACAAATTGTGTACCCCTATCTGAAATAACTTTGGAAGGCAAAAGATGGAGGCGCACTACGTG
>NW_015164685.1:570386-591198 GCF_001447785.1 Gekko japonicus
CACCATCGTTCGGCATCAAGCCCGATGTCGAGGCGGTGACCGGGATGGCTCCTCGGTCCCCCGCCAGAATTGGAGGTTTCCCTTCGGCCCCGCTCATGACAGGCGTCAGACTCGGGGTGAGGGGGAAAGGTAGGAATCCTAACAAAATGTTAGATCCCAAATCAGGAGAATAGATCCACGTTCAAAAAGAAGCAAGATTTATTTCCAAAGCATGATTGATCATGAACATACAGAGATTGTTAGGAATAACTACAATACCCAGGGAAGGTGTATTAAAGGAACTTCAAACAAGGTTTAAACCAATGAGCTCATTTCCCTCGTTAGGTTACAGATTAGAAAAGGCGCGAAGCGGCCTGAGAACAGCAACCGCCAGTTCCATAAACACAAGTTGAGTTCACACGGGAAACCTAAACAAGCCAGAGCGTAAAGACACAACTCGTTAGGTTACAGATTAGAAAAGGCGCGAAGCGGCCTGAGAACAGCAACGGCCAGTTCCATAAACACAAGTTGAGTTCACACGGGAAACCTAAACAAGCCAGAGCGTAAAGACACAACACCCCATCACATCAGCTGGAGAACCTTGGCAGTTACAGATGCCCAACATGAAAAGAATAACAACTACAGGAGTGAGGGAGGGGCGGGGATGAGAAAGGGACGAGACTTGTCCCAAGGAAATGGCAGCTCGCTGACAGTGAGGTAGGTGGGGCTGAGAGAGCTCTCTCGAGAACTGCCCTTGATAGAACAGCTCTGAGAGAACTTGTGACTGACCCAAGGTCACAGCAGCAGGGAATCGAACCCGGTTCTCCCAGATTAGAGTCTGTGCTCCTAACCACGATCCCAAAAGTGCCCACAGGCTCAAAAAGGTTGGGGACTAAGGGTGTTCTAAGGGTATAAGCAAGATATCTTTGGCTTAAAGACCCAAGTGTAAACCTTGACTTAAAAAATAGGTAGGATTTGGTCCCACCCACTCCCCCCCTTCAGGTTAACTACAACACCCCCCCGGTGGTTTTTACAAAATGTACAGTCGTAGTAGTGGCCAATGCTCCTTCTAAGCTGTGGAGTCTTGTGAGCAAAAATTCTACCTTGTGAGCTACTGGCATTAAAGTTGTGAGCGGGCGATTTGGCTACTGCATAAATCAGTTTGCTCTGGAGCCATCCTTCCTGAGCTAAGACAAAAATGTTTCGACCAGAGGCTAAAAAACCGTGAGCTAGCTCACAGTAACTCAGCTTAGAGGAAACACTGGTTAGTGGCACATCTGTGCATTCAGGACTGTATGGTATTTCCCTAGTAGGGTGATTGGTTAATCGCGTCATCCACCCAGGAGTCAATGTGTGATCGCGTGCACACGACCCTGTGTGTAGGAACCTAGGTCTCCCCTGTATATCTGGACAAGTCTCGGCTAGTGCCCTCACAGACGGTTCAGTTTATTGGGGCTTCTCTTGATTCCAAGTCAGGAAAGGCTTTCCTACCCGTAAACAGTTTTGAGGGCCCGTTCAACCTTGCCTCTGTAGATTAACCTGTTCTGGATGGGTGAAATGCCAAATGCAGTTCCTGAATTTTTTTTCAAATGTGGTTTCATTTCTGCTACACTCAGGAGAGAGTGAACGGAGAAAGGGGAATGTGGGTTTAAGCCACAGAGTTCTTTCCCAAATATGACAAAAGTCTTATACAGACAGCATCCCAGGCTTGGAATAAAGCAGACAGCTTCACGCCAGCGCAGCCATATTTATAGAGATCCTTTCAACCCTTCCAAGCGCTCGCTCGGCATCCCTTTCAACGGCTCTGTATGGAAGTTTAATATTATTCATCCCAAGATTGCCTCAGATCTCCTAATGAGCACATTTAAACAGAAGACCAGCAACAAAGACTCACCAAAAAAAGTACTCCAGCATAAGCTTTCCTGAGTCAGGATTCACTTCATTAAATGCACACAGTGCTCCAGGTGTACACACATCTGATGAAGTGAGCATTGATCCACAAACGTGTATGCTGGAATAGCTTTTGTGAGTCTTTAAACGCCTTTTGTAAGTCTTTACAGAAGTCTTCAAACTCCCATTTAATTTTGCTGCCGTGGACTAAAACAGCTGTCCCTCTGAAATGACTACTAACAAGCCCACGTCTGGGACAAGATTCTATTCTCTTAGTCATGACTCTAAACTGGATCTCAAGGGTGGCTGCTGCATTCAGCAACTGTACATGCAATGATTTCTCCACTTATGTATGCAACGGTCACATACCAGACAGCCTGTGGAGGCTTCTCCATGTGTGCCAGTGAAAAGGACACGCATGCCAAGGGTCATAAGCCATGCACAGTCTTCTTGCACAGAGCAGCAGCTGCCCAAGTACAAGTCACAGTTTTAACATCTCCCATCCACTTCCACAAGCCACTCAGAAGAGCAGTTGAGGCCATCAAAGTGGCCTGGTGAGGACCACCCCCTCCCCCCTCTGAGTACCTGTCAACCCCAAACCTTTCAGCTGCACTTCTGCCCTCTGCTAAAGCCCCTGTGCCGTATCTGAAGCTCTTGACTGGCCAAGTTCTTCGGCCAAGTTCACAGAGGATAGTTCTATCAGTGGCTACTAGCCATGGTGACTAAAGAGAACCTCCACGTTCAGAGGCAGTCAACCTCTGAATCCCAGTGCCGGGAGGCAATGGCAGGGGAAGGCCTCAGCCTCTATGCCCTGTTGTGGGCCCTCCAGAGGAACTGGTTGGCCACTGTGTGAGACAGGAGGCTGGACTAGGTGGACTATTGGTCTGATCCAGCAGGGCTCTTCTCATGTTCTTATCAGGGAAGGCCTCGGCCTCTCTGCCCTGTTGTTGGCCCTCCAGAGGAACTGGTTGGCCACTGTGTGAGACAGGATGCTGGACTAGATGGACCCCTGGTCTGATCCAGCAGGGCTCTTCTTATGTTCTCATCAAGGGAAGGCCTCAACCTCTCTGCCCTGTTGTTGGCTGTCCAGAGGAACTGGATGGTCCCTGTGTGAGACTATTGGACTATTGGGACTAGTGGACTATTGGTCTGATCCAGCAGGCTTCTTATGTTCTAACAAGAGAGGGTAATACTTTAGACATTCTGATTGTGATCCCTCGTATCGTGACCCAACGTCCCCTTGGCAGTAGCACATTGCAGGAGATCAGGAAATTGCCTGATAAAATTCCCAACATGCCTCTAGGGCACTGATGGGGAACCTTTTAGAGACCGAGTGCCCAAACTGCGACCCAAAACCCACTTATTTATCGCAAAGTGCCAACACGGCAATTTAACCTGAATACTGTGCTTTTACTTTAGAAAAAACAACTCATACATTAACTTAAGATGATCCAATCAAAGTAAGGAAAGCAATCCCAAATGCTTTCATTTACTTAAAATTATTTGGCAGAGAATTCAACACTTTAATGATGGTCTGGGCCTGGCTGGGACAATGGCACGTGTGCCCACAGAGAGTGCCACCTCTGGCACCCGTGCCATAGGTTTGCCACCACTGCTGTAGGGGTTCTAGGAATATCACTGGAAAACAGCTGCTGCTGCTGCTTTTGAGGAATGGAGGCCAAAAGCATGCAGTGCAGTTTAGCCCTTTCCCAAACATTGGAAGGATCCAAACATGTGTAGCAAGAATACATGCTACCCACAGTGCTCCTCGTACATATGGCTGCCATGTCGTCCGAATATGGAAATGTGCGTATTTTCTGGGTTTTGGTATACTCATGCTCTGGAAAATGTAGTATTCCATTTGCATCCACCGAAGCCAGAAAATACGCACATTTCCCTATTCCTTCAAAATGGAGACCTGCACATATCAGGAGCACTGTGATTAGAGCATGCTCCGGTACATGTCATTGAACACCCCTAAAACGTATTGTTCTAAATATGGAACTCCCAGAACATGTCTGGTTTGGCCCTAAGACACATGAAGACATAAAGATAACTTCACAGAGTCCGACCTCTGGGGTCTATCTTGCTCCGTACTGTCTGTGCTTTGGACAACAGCCTTCTGGGATCTCAAGACATTTCCAGCACCCACTAGCCAAGGTTCCTTATCTGGAGATGCCAGACATTAAGCCAGGGGCTTTCTGTATGAGAACCAGAGAGACATGAGGTCCCTTCCTCGTGTCTCCGCTCAGCCACCTGAGATCTTTGAACTGGAGATACTGAAGGCTGAAGCAGGGACCCTTTGAAGAAAAAGCACGTGCTTTCTGACTCCCTGGCCAAAACTGTAAGGACCGTGTACTGTATGTAGAGATGTGAAGGCCCGGGGAAAAAACGTTTCCCCCCCTGTTTCCCCCCCCCCTGAAGCCTTTTTTGGTCTTTTTGGAAAAATTGAAAAAAGAAAAAAAATTGATTATGGAAAATTTTATTTTAACATGATGAATAAAATATTTTAAGACAAGGTGTTCAAATATTTTCCAAATCATTTCTAAAAAATATGTATGGTATCAGATTGATCTAATTTCTGTGCACTGAGGACAAGCAAGTCCTAGGTTACAAACTGAACTCTCCAGTCCAATGCAAGAACAAGATGAATTTCTTCCTTTAGGAGGTGCTATTGTCAACAAGAAAAGAAAAAGGTTTCAGTTTTGTTTTTGAATGTGGGTGGGTATTTTGTTTGTAATAATTGTTTGGATACACTATATTTTTAATATGCTAGTTGTGATCATTTCATGCCAAGTAAAAATGTCCATAGTCATATTTTATGTTCCTAAAGTAACAGAATGACTTTCAATCTGGGGGGGGGGATTGCTTTCAATCTGGGGGGGGGGGGAGAAGTGGTAGCATTTTTTTCAATTTTTCCAAAAATTTCCGTTTCCCCCGGAAAAAAACCCGGTTTTTTTCCGAGCTTCAAAATTTCCAGAAATTTTACATCTCTAACTGTATGTACATTAGACTGATTTATTTTATTAGATTTGTATCCCGCCCTCCCCGCATAGCAGGCGCAGGGCAGGTTCCATCGTAGATCATATACAAACATTTAAAAACAATTAAAATATATCAATTAGAATGCCACTACTACTAATTCCTGTATTTCGAACCAGTGCCTCAACAGGTGAGGTCTACTACAATTTGGGTTCCGAATGATGACACATCTGATTCACTGGAGGGGAGGCCCTATAAGAGTGTGAACGCCCGCTACCTCAACTAAAAGCCTGGTGGAAGAGCTCCGTCTTGCAGGCCCTGTGGAACTGTAAGGAGAAGTTCCCGCAGGGCCCTGATGTCATATGGGAGTTCATTCCACCAGGTAGGGGCCAGGGCTGAAAAGACCCTGGCCCTGGCTGAGGCAAGACGGACATCCCTGGACCAGTGTTCCCTCTAAGCTGAGTTAGTGTGAGCCAGCTCACAGTTTTTTAGCCTCCGGCTCACACATTTTTGTCTTAGCTCAGGAAGGATGGCTCCGGAGCAAACTAATTGATGCACCAGCCAAATTGCTCGCTCACAACTTTAATGCCAGTGGCTCACAAAGTAGAATTTTTGCTCGCAGGACTCCACAGCTTAGAGGGAGCATTGCCGGGGACCACCAGAAAGTGCTGATTTGTTAAGCGTAAAGTTCTCCAGAATTTGTCTGGTGCAGAATTTAGCAGTGTGACAAATTTCTGGGTTTTTGCGTGTGTGTGTTTTTAAAGCAAGTTCCTGGCCCTTCAAAGCTAAGAGTGGGTGGGTGTCTGAACAACGCATAGGTAATCCCTGGTGGAAGTTCAGAAGCCGGAGGCCGGCTGAAACCAGGCGTCCACTATTCTGCACGATGAGATACTAGTTTCAGAAGGTATCCATGTTAGTCTGCAGTAGAACAGCTAAACTGAAGTCCAGTAGCACCTTGAGAGACCAGCAAGGTTTCGGAAGTGTAAGATTTCCACAGTCAAAGCTCCCTAGTTTTATAAAAGGCATCCCATGGAGTGAAAATCCATCCGGTGTCTGAAGAAGGGAGCTTTCTTTGCCTCTTGAAACCTCATACCGAAAAAATCTTGGTCTCTTAAGGTGCTACAACAAGATACATGCACCCTGTGTGACTGCCCTCCCTGTGTTGGAGGAAGAGATTGGATTTATATCCCACTCTTCACTTTGAACCTCAGAGTGGCTCACAATCTCCTTTCCCTTCCCCTCCCTACACCTACCCTGTGAGGTAGGTGGGGCTGAGAGAGCTCTTTCTAGGACTGCTCTTGAAAGAACAGCTCTGAGAGAACTGTGACTGACCCCAGGTCACCCACCTTGCTGCATGTGGAGGCGTGATCAAATCTGGTTCTCCCAGATTAGAGTCTGTGCTCCTAACCACTACACCAAAAAACCCAAAAAACCCCAGCAAATACATGCACATCCATTTCACTTGCATAAATCTATTCATGTTAGAGCACTTGGTTTCCTGTGATGCAGGAATTTGGGTTACCACAGTACAGAACTGAAGAGAGCTGCTACACAGGGCTGTCCTGGGGAGACAAGAGTGAGCAGTCTTGGCATGGGTAGCGCGCATAACCAAGGAGGACAAGAATTCTGGAGGAAGAATTCAGAGGGTGGGGGGGGGGTGTCCGGGGGGGGGGGGAGAGAGCCCATCCAGCTCTCTAGGACACTACCAGATAAGGCGCAAGATCCTTTGGCTTGGCTGCTGTGAGGTCTTGAGCCCAAGGAAAACAAACAATACAATCAAGGCCCTGAGACAATCCATGCGATCAAGGGCAGAGCTGAGTGCCAAAGGGCAGATTTGATGGCCAATGCCCGCTACCAGCTGGACCAAGCAGGGCTCAGACTGGTCATTTTGCCCAGGTTGGAAGTGCAACTGAGCATGAGAATCAGGAATGCGAAGCCAGAGTTTTGGCTCCTCTGGACCCCTGGATCCCAGCCATACTTTGGAACAATCCAGCGCACAGCAATGAAACCCCATGCTGTGCCAATGCGCATGGGTAGGTATGGACGGACGTTTGATTTAGTGGAATGTGATGGGAAGTGATGGGACAACCGCCTCGTCAGCCACTGAAGAATCTTAACCTGGAAAATTCAGAGTGTTCAGAACGTGCAAATGGCAGGAGGGCCAAGGGGGCTTCGAACAGGTACTCCCAGAACCCCTGTCACATGCACGGAGGAGCTGCATTGGTGCCTTTAACAGGCGGATGTTCAACAGACAAAGCTCCTTGATCACTGTACTCCCACACCGGGAAATGAATCAAGATGGGTAGCCATGTTTGTCTGTCTGTTGTGGCTCAAGTGGTTAAGACGCTGAACTGCAGACCGAAAGGCCGGTAGCTCAGCAGTTTGAGACCCGAGTGCCGCATGATGGAGTGAGCTCCCATCTCTGGCCCCAGCTCCTGCCAACTGAGCAGTTCGAAAGCAAGAAATTGCAAGTAGATAAATAGGTACTGCTTCGGTGGGAAGGGAACAGCGTTCCGTACGCCTCGGCGTCTAGTCATGCCGGCCACATGACCACGGAAACATCTTTGGACAGTGCTGGCTCTTCGGCTTGGAAACAGAGATGAGCACCGCCCCCTAGAATCAGATCCGACTAGCTTTCGAGCAAGGGAAACCTTTACCTTTGCCTAGCAGCAGAAAAGAGCAAGAGACCAGTAGCACCTTAAAGACTGATGAAATCCGTGGCAGGGGATGAGCTTTCGTGAGTCACTGTGTGCTCTTTTCTACTAGGAAATGCTTCTCTGTACAAGTCCGGACCTTGTACGATAGGGGAATGTGGCAACCCTGTATGCGCACACCCACTCAAACCCCCGCCCGCCCCCCGCCCCCACTTTGCCGTCAAGTCAGAGCTGACTTATGGTGAGCTCATGGTGTTTTCAAGTCAAGAGACCTTCAGAGGTGGTTTGCCACTGCCTGGCTCTGCATCACGTCCCTGGTATTTCTTGGTGGTCTCCCTTCCAAATACGGATCAACCCATTCCCCAAGCTCAATGGGTGATTTGAGGTGACTGCTGCTTGAAGAGGAAGGACAAGAAAAAAAAGACGATGGATAAATATTGTCCCTTATTGTAGGTGCTAATATGGTGCTGTGTTTTGCTTTTTCAAAAGATTTTAATGGCTGTATTTTATTTAAGCTGTGATCTGCTTTGTGACCCTGCTTAGCTTCCGAGATCTGACAAGATCAGGCTACCTTTATTAGGTAACAAACAACAGAAGAACTGCACCCACTTTAATGGGCAAAGAGAAGCAGAACCAGTGGAGGGAAAGGAAGCCAGAATTCCCTGTATTTTACCACCACTCTGAGAAAGAAGGAGGAGGAGGAGATTGGATTTATACCCTGCCCTTCACTACCCAAAGGAGTCTCAGAGCAGCTTATAAACTCCTTTCCCTTCCCCTCCCCACAATAGACGCCCTGTGAAGTAGGCAAGAGAGAGCTCTGACAAAAACGGCTCTTTTTCAAGAACAGCTCTGACAGAACTATGGCTTGCCCAAGGTCATCCAGCAGCTGCAACTGGAGGAGTGGGGAATCAAACCCAGTTCTCCCAGATTAAAGTCCGCGCATTTAACCAACTACACCAAGTCCCCAGCAGAGTCTCTACCTTCCCAGACTTGGGGCTGTTGAAAAGTAAAAAATCTGGAACTGGACAGTGATGTGAGAGGGAGGGCTGTGGGTCAGCGGCAGAGCATCTGTTTGGCAGGCAGGAGGCCCCAAATTCAGACCTCGACATCTCTGGTTAAAAGGACCGGGTAGTAGGTGATGTGAAAGACTTCCACCTGAGACCCTGGAGAGCCACTGCCAGTCTGAGTAGACAATACAGACCAAGGGCCTGATTCAGTATAAGGCAGCTTCATGTGTTCATGTGTATTTCAGTGCACAGCACTCATCGCTACAACACAGCTGTGCGTTTTCTTTGTGTGCTCACATGTTTTGTGGTATAGAGACACATTCCACACTTTTTTTAGAAGTCAACAAAGAGTAGAAGAAAATCCACCGTGCTGGGAATTCAACTGCAGTAATGCAGAAGATGGGAAATTTCTGAACTGTACAAATATACTTCGGGGACTAAACCTTTTCCTTTTGCTTTTAGCTCAGAAATGAACATTTTGTGTCTGACATTTTGCGTCTGGCTGTACTTTTTGGAAAAGCCATGCCCATACTCGCAGTGTTGGAAGGCAGGTGTCTGCCTCCTTGAACTGAGAAGGATATGGCAACTAGTGGTTAGAGCACTGAGGGTCTCAAGAGCCAGTTCCCACTTTGGAAGAGCACCGAGGGTGAGAGAGACCAGAAGGAGACGGGGGCCACGGGGGCCGAGGCCTGTAACATGGATGCCACACAGAGAGGGGAGTCAGGTGGTGGCATTTGATAGTTCTCAACAGTCATTTGACCTTGAAAGGTTTGTGTGACCTGTGAAGAAGGGGGAAATTATGCAGTTCTCTCTTTGAGAACAGCTTGATTATTCTTAAATGGGGTAGGGGTGAGAGAGAGAATATCTATGCAACTGCTCCCCTATGCCAAACATTCAACAATTCAGCAAATTTGAAGATTATGTTTCCATTAATCTTTAAAAAATATTTTTATTTATACCCACAAAACAAATGTCAACAATAAAACATAACAAAAGCAAACCATCTGATAACCTCATATCCAATATAAGAGAAGATACCATCATGTTATGGTGATGTTCCAATCAAAACAAAAGAAGATATGAGAAAAATCATGAATATATAAAAAGGAAGAAAGGAGAAATGGGGAGTGTGTGTGTGGGGGGGGGGTGCTTCCAACCAAGCTGGCTGAGATTTTACATCATTTTCATTTATTCTGTTTCTGATAAATTCTATCCTCTAATATAGAACTATTCAATGCCTTATTTAGATTTTCAGGTAAGGGTCTCCATCCATGAAAGAAATTTCGTTAATGAGCTATAGTCTGGAAATCCCATTAGATAAATGATAAAACCATTCCAAATTATCTTAAAATCAATCTTTCTTTTTTTCCTCCCCTGAATTAATCTAATTTTATTCGTTAATTTTTTCAAGTGCCGCTATATTCCTTGATATCCGTTAATCTAACATGGAATAAAACAACCCAAGCAGATTAAATATGAAAGGAGCCTTTGGAGTGGCGGGGAACGGCAAAGAAACTAACTATGGGGTATCGCCCTTCCTGTCTTTTTGCACTGGGGCTCAGATTCTGTCAGTGAACTTGCAGCAAGCTTGCCAAAATAGGACGCAACCGAAAACTGAGAGCTGGTGTAGTGTAGTGGTCACAAGTTAAGACCAGAGATCTAGGTTTAGATCCCCACTCACGGTGGAACACACCGGTTGATATTGAGCCAGCTATTCTCACTCCCCCTCTCTCTCTCTCTCAGTCAAACCAACCTCATGAGATTGTTGGGAAGGTAAAACAGAGGAGGGGAGAACCATGTTGGCTGTCCTGAGTTCCCTGGACAAACAGCAAGATAAACACGAACTACCATTAGACTGGCTAGTAAAAATACTGCAGCCTTGCCAGGCGAGTCCCAAATGAACTCTTATCAGCCTGGTGGCCCAGCACATTCATGGAATACAAAGGCAGAGCAGGCGCAAGAGAAATAGGCCGTGTTTGCCAAAAGGACTAGCTCCTTGCTGCCTCCAGGAAAGAAAGCGAGGCTCCCCTACAGGTTTATTCTCATTTCACGGACTGGAAAACTGGCCAGCGGAGAGGTGATGGCGTCAGCCAAGGCCGGCCCTCCTCAGCCCAGGCAGCATTTCTTCCGCTAATGCAACATATCTTTCGAGTCTTTACGGATGGCTTATCACGGGGGTCTACTGTTGCCAGGTCCTACCTGGCTGCCAGCGAGGGGGGGGGGAGTCCATGCTTTGCTCTGGGATCTTCTGGAGACTTCAAAACCATAGAGTTCGCCCAAAAACTAGAGTGTCACCCCGTGACGTCCACAATGTGATGACATCACTTCCAAGTGACATCACTGCCTCTGGGATGTCACCCAGCAACATCCCTGTTTGGGGGTGGGGCTGACTCTGCCTCCTGCGGCAGCCATTTTGTTGTTGTGCCCACCAGGCGACGTCAGAATTCCAAAGGTGCCCACAGGCTCAAAAAGGTTGGGGAGCCCTTGGTTTATCACTTCCCAGGCCACTGCACCTTGACGACATCCCTGATCTTGGCTGAGCAATTGTGCAAACGCCACAGCTGTGTAATTGCCCTCGATTGAGCAAAGCAACAAACCCCTTGTTTACACTTACTTACTTCATTTATCCCCCCACCACCACCTTCCTCCCCGATGGGGACCCAAAATGACTTTACAATATGGTTCTCATCTCTCCTCCATTTCTCCGTCCTCTGCGAGGCAGGTTCAGCTGAGAGTACGTGACAGGCCCAAGGTCATCTGACAAGCTTCCAGGGCAGAGCAGGAAATCAAAACTGCGTCTCACAGGCCCTGGTATGGCACAAACCGCCACACAATGGTGGCTCTCACAAAATGGCCAGCGAGTTCTAGGGTGCAACTAGGATTATGAGCCTCCAGTAAGCTCCCACCCCAGAGGCCCGTTTCCCGCCGCCGGTGGATTGGGCCTCGGGGGAACCCCACCCCAACGTGCGCGTCACCACTCCGGGCCACGATCATCCGACGTGCGCGTCACCCCGACGTGTGCGTCACCACGTGGGGCCACGATCATCCGAGGGAAAACTCTATGGTTTTCCCTCAGATGGTCCTGGCCCCGCTCCCAGCGTGCCCGGCGTCCTAACGTCACTTCCAGGTGATGTGCGTGCGGTGCGCACGGGCGCACCAGTCGCCAGGATGGGAGTCCCTCGCCGCGGCGATTTTTCAACTTGGCCTCCAGGTGGTGGCTGGAGATATCCTGGGAGTCTGGGATTACCACTGATCTCCAGGCGATAAACATTAGTTCACCTGGAGAAAATGACCGCTTTGGGAGGTGGACTCCATGGCACTATGCCCCAGTGAAGTCCCTCCCTGAACTCCGCCCTCCTCAGGCTCCACCCCCTAAATCTCCAGGTATTTCCCAACCCAGAGCTGACAGATCCAGGTGGAGCTCTTCCAGCCATTTCTACCCAACTGCCTCACCAATGAAGCCCACTACCAAACGAGAAAAGAACTCGGAGCAAGGAACGCCCCGCCACGCAGAACATGACACGCCTTTGGATTCAAATCACCTCACGCCCATCAGCCTTGTCAACTGATTCCTGCACTCTCCATTCTTGAGTCGCACCCCTTTCCCCAAGTTTAACACTGGAATTACACTGGACAGCAAATAAAAATATTTCATGAAACGGTTCACACAGCAATGGAGTCGGACCCTTCCCCACACCTGCCGGCTAACTGAACTAAAAAACAAACAAACACTGTGATATAGATGACAACACATGTTAAGTAAGAATCATATATTTTGTAAAACTTGGCAGTATTACAGGTCCCTCATTCTCAATGAGCATCCGGATACAGACTCATTTCGTCCCAATCTTCCTCAGGAGTAATCCTATAGTAATTAAGGTGTCAGCCTCTTGCTACCCAGTGTTTAATTTCTTCTTTACATTTTTCAAATAATCTTCTGGTTCCATGTTCAAGTGTTTATAAGGGAGCAAGCCAGTCTTGTCTTCTTTTATATAGGTGCAAAAGCCTCCTGTATTATGCTGGTTTAAGAGCTCTCCATGAACACTATATGCATTTATGGTAGTAGCAACCAGTCCTCTTCTCTCCCTGGCTAAAAGCCTTCAAAACTGAACTAAGGTTGCTTCCTGGCACCCTGCCCTTCTCTTTCCAGTCAGGCAGGAACTGGATTAAGACTTGCTTTCGGGGCAATACAGCCAGGTTCGAATCCTCACTCTGCTATGAAAGCTCACTGGGTGGCCAGCCTAACCTACCTCAGCCTAACCTACCTCACAGGTTTGGAAGAATCAAGTTTAAGTCCCATGGCACCTTTAAGACCAACAAAGTTTAATTCGGGGTATACGCTTTCTTGTGCATGCACACTTCTTCAGGTAAAACTTTGTTCATCTTAAAGGTGCCACTGGACTTAGGGTTGCCAGGTCTCCTTACCTGGCTGGTGGGGGGAGGGAGGGAGCCTTTCAGGAGTGGGAGGGGCGGGGTGCAGGGGTCATTTCCTGCAGGAGTGCACAGGAGCAGAGCTCTGGCAGTATAGAGCCCAGGGGACGGGCACATGCAAAAAGCCCCACCCCCTGCTCCCAGCAGCCCTCAGTCAGAGCAAGAAGCAGCCAGGTAAATTGCAGGGCCCCCCCCCCCAGCTCCCCAGTCCAAAACAGTCCAGTGGCACCTTTAAGACCAAGTTTTATTTAGGTACAAGCTCTCCCTCCTCTGTGAGAACAGATCTGCACGTTCCCCCCCCCCCAATAGCTAGCAGTCCAAAACAGTCCAGTGGAGCCTGAGAAGTGGGTGTTGCCTTCTGACACACTTCCGGTGATGTCAGGGGGTGTGGCATATGCAAACTAGTTATGCTAATGAGTTATGCTAATGAGCTCCTACACCTCTTTTTCTACGAAATGACCCCTGGCGGGGTGACATTGCACAGCATGATGACATCACACGGAAGCGATGTCATCACACTGCGCACATCACACGGAGACACTCTAGCATTTGGGTCAAAACTCTATGACAAAGTCGCCTCGGGAGGGGACTGTTTGGAGGTGGGGCTTCCCCGCCGCCCAGCTGGCTGGCGGCAGATTGGAGGCCCTGAAATCAGGGGAACCCCCCCACCCCACCGCCCCGACCGGCGGACTGGCAACCCTACACTGGACTCGAACTTTGTTCTGTTGCTTCAGACCAACATGGCTACCCACCCGAATCTCACAGGGTTGGCGTGAGGATAAAATGGAGGACGGAGGAGCCACTCTGGGGAGGTAAGTGGGATATGAGCATCCCTTGCCTGTCAGCATGGGAATCACAGAGCACCGATGCCTTCAGCATGGCGAGTCGCTTTGTCAAAGCCCAGGTCCCTAATCCCATTCACGAGGGCTGTGGTGGCTTCCACGGGTTGACAAGTTAGTTCCCGCTGGGGAGAAAAGCTGAATTCGAATACGCCAAGCAAAAGCACCTTCCTGCTTGTGCTCCCTTTTCCTACCCAAAGCCATTCGCTGAAACAACAGAGGGGGGTGATTCTCCGTGGCACCTCCTCGTGCCCACCACTCCTTCCCCGCTTCCCTTTTGCCAGCCTTAAAACCAGGGGTCATTTTGTAGAAAAAGAGGTGCAGGAGCACATTAGCATAACTCATTAGCGTACCTTATTTGCATATGCCACACACCCTGACATCACCGGAAGTGTGTCAGAAAGCAACACCCACCCCTCAGGCTCCACTGGACTGTTTTGGATTGCTACCTATTGGGGGGGACGGACATGCAGATCTGTCCTCACAGAGGAGGGAGAACTTGTACCTGAATAATAATAATAAGAGATTGTATTTATACCCTGCCCTTCACTACCCAAAGGTCTCTCAGAGCGGCTTACAAACTCCTTTCCCTTCCCCTCCCCACAACAGACACCCTGTGAGGTAGGTGGGGCTGAGAGAGCTCGGACAGAAACTGCTCTTTTTTCAAGAACAGCTCTTATCAGAACTACGGCTTGCCCAAGGTCATCCAGCCAGGTGCAAGTGGAGGAGTGGGGAATCAAACCCGGCTCTCCCAGGTTAGAGTCCACGCAATTAACCACTACACCAAACTGGCTCTTGGTCTTACAGGTGCCACTGGACTGTTTTGGATTGCTAGCTATGGGGAGGGGGGAACATGCAGATCTGGCCTCACAGAGGAGGAGAGCTTGTATCTGAAGGTGGGCCGGGAGGTGGGGCTCTGCAACTTACCTGGCTGCTTCTCGCTCCTCGTGGCCCAACTGAGGGCTGCTGGGAGCAGGGGGTGGGGCTTGTTGCATGTACCCGCCCCCTGGGCTCCTTACTGCCGGAGCTCAGCTCCTGTGCGCTCCCGCAGGAAATGACCCCTGCTTAAAACAAAACAAAGCACTACCACCCATTTTTAAAAAGCCAGCAAAAAGGCTGGGTGTGGTGGGTGGTGGGGGTGACAGGAGTGAGGGGAGAAGGGGGGTGGGGGGTGAGCAGGGAGCCCAGAAAAATCCACACCTTTTCATCCACATGGTGACTGAACCCTCTTTTTGGGAAGATCCTACTAAAGCAGGTTTGGGAAAAGATACTGTGAGGCTTGGGAACATCCGGAAGGTTTGTGACCGCAGGACAATGTGGGGAAGAAACAGAAAGAAAAACTTATGTAGTTGGGGGGCAGATGGACATGAATCGTGTGGAAACAGTCCTTGTGCATCTCAGTTCCAGTTTCTCCACATACTATTGCTGAGGGAGGCAGTTTTTGAAAGGGGGGGGCACTAATATCTGGGAGGGCCAGGTTCGAATCCGCTCTGCCATGGGAGCCTGCTGGGTGACCTTGGGCCAGACACACATTCTCAGCCTAATCCACCTCACAGGGTTGTTGTGAAGATGGAAAGGAGGAGGGGAAGAATTGAAACTGCAGCCTGCTATGTTGTTTGAGAGCACGCAGGTAATGGTTGGTGGAATCTCAGAAGCCAGGAGGGATTTCCTAGGTAAGATTTCCAGGGCTTGAGAGAATGGGCATCAGTTCCTTGCATAGTTTCTTCTCCTCCCCACCCCCCACCTCACTCCACTCCCCAGAGGGTGATTTTTATTTCCAATTCCAATAACCTTTATTGGCATAACAATTTTTATTTAGAGAGCCAGTTTGGTGTAGTGGTTAAGTGCGCGGACTCTAATCTGGGAGAACCGGGTTTGATTCCCCACTCCTCCACTTGCACCTGCTGGATGACCTTGGGCAAGCCATAGTTCTGGCACAGCTGTTCTTGAAAAAGAGCCATTTCTGTCTCTCAGCCCCACCTACCTCACAGGGTGTCTGTTGTGGGGAGGGGAGGGAAGGGAAAGGAGTTTGTAAGCCGCTCTGAGACTCCTTTGGGTAGTGAAGGGCGGGGTATAAATCCAATCTCTTCTTCTTCTTCTTGTTCTTCTATTTAATTTTTTGCCATCAAGTCACAGCTGACATGGCGACCCCCGTAGGGTTTTCAAGGCAAGAGAGACACACAGAGGTGGTTTGCCTTTGCCTGCCTCTGCACAGCGACTCTGGACTTCCTTGGTGGTCTCCCATCCAAATACTGACCCTGCTTAGCCTCCAGGTTCTAAGGAGATCAGACTAGCCCAGGCCATCCAGGTCAGGGTAGATGGGAAATAGATGGCGCAAAACAGAATATGCACAACATAATGAATGCTGGAATTCCACCTCTTGGTGCAGAGTACTGCAGAATACTTTCTTGGTACAGAATACTGAGTTATGTTAGCACTAGGAGCTGCGGTGGCTCAAGTGGTTAAGACGCTGAACTTCAGGCTGTGGAAGGTCGGTAGTTCAGCGGTTCGAGACCCGAGTGTGCCACATGACGGAGTGAGCTCCCGTCTCTAGTTCCAGCTCCTGCCAACCTAGCAGAAATTGCAAGAAGATAAATAGGTACCACTTCGGTGGGAAGGTAACAGCGTTCTGTGCACCTTGGTGTTTAGTCATGCCGGCCACATGACCACGGAAATGTCTTCAGACAGTGCTGGCTCTTCGGCTTTGAAACGGAAATGAGCACCGCAACCCTAGAGTCGGATTCAACTGGCTTTCGAGCAAGGGAACCTTTACCTTTATGTTAGCACTTGGTACAGAATACTAAATTATGTTAGCACTGATATCCAGACAGAGAGCTTTATCTGCCTGCTCTAAAATTCTTTGGGGCTACTCTCCCCCCACAACACACTATTACCAACTGCTGATACCAAGTGAGTGAGTTTCAGGTGGGGTAGCCATGTTGGTCTGAAGCCACAGAACAACGTTTGAGTCCAGTGGCACCTTTAAGACCAACGAAGTTTAATTCTGGGTATCAGCTTTCATGTGCATGCTTATACCCCGAATTAAACTTGTTGGTCTTAAAGGTGCCACCGGACTCAAACTTTGTTCCGAGAATGTAAGTGTTAACCGTCCCCTACCTGGAGCGTCAGGTAGATATGGCGGCCTCTCCCCAGCCTCATTTTAATCCACTCTGTCTACCCACCTCCCACTTTCAAATTGCTCCTATAACTGTACAAATAACCCCACACTTGTTCAACTGTGTGCCCCCCCCACTCCGAACCCTCCACTCCAATTCCTCCCACCCATCTGAGCAAACACTCAAGGCTGGGTAAACAGAAAAAAAGCCCCTTCCTTTCTTTGTTCTCCCCCTTAGCCACCTGGCCGCCCCACCCTGGGCACACCTCTCCCCCCTTGCAAAGGCCCCCCAGCCCCGGCCTCCACCCCTAGCAATCTGCCTGCTTCAGCAGCAGCCGCCCGGGGAGGTTGAAGGTGGGGGGAGAAGGACAAGGTTGCACAATCCGGCTTAGTCGGTTTCTGGCATGACCCAGCCCTAGACAGATATGGGGGGGAAAGGAAGGGGGAAGAGGCCGCGTTAACCCTCGGAGTGCTGCCATATTCCTACAGCCCTTCCCTAAGAAAGGAACACAGTGGAGTCTTTGGGTCTGTTTTGAACTGCGAAATCCGAAAGCCGTGGGGTGTGAGTCAGGAGGAGGCCATAGGATGGGAAGCAAGGTCTGTGGGATATGGAGCCCACCGTGGGGGCAGCGTGGAGCAGGAGCCAAAGGCCCGATGATACTCGGATTCCATTGCAACAAAAGGGAAGCTAGGCTAGGGAGATGGTAAGAGCGGCCCACCTCTGGGCTGCCAATAAGCACAGAGAGTTCCATTTCTCTGAGTCTCGGTCCCTGCCGCCCCACACAGATCGTTAATACCACTGACCAACCTTACTGGATCGTGGAAAGGAGTCCCATGATGCGCTTTGCACCCCCGGAAGCCTTATAAACAAACCAAGCGCCAAGAGGACTTCCTTTTGCACTTTCACACACACCAAATAATGTACTTTCAATCCGCTTTCGGGGCACTTCGCCACCGGATTTTACTGTGTGAAATGGCAAAATCCACTTGCAGACAGTCGTTGGGGTGGACTGAGACGGCGCTATTCAGCCTGTGTGACAGCAGCATTTAAAACCTCGACACTCACTCATACAGAATGCTCCGCTATCTTCTTACCCCTTTCTCGAAAGAAATTTCGTGGTTCAAAAATGAGTAGGCTTGCCAAGTCCCCCCGGGGGGCGGGGAAAACCCCACCAGAGAGGCCCGTTACCCGCCGGCAGTGTATCGGGCCCCGGGGGGAACCCAACCCCCAAAGCACGCGATGTGCCCGGCATCAGCACGTCACCCGGAAGTGACGCAGTCGTGTCGGGCGCGTTGGAGGTTGGGCCGCGGTCATCCGAGGGAAAACTCTATGGTTTTCCCTGGGATGATTGTGGGGGGCCCTGGCATGCCCGACGTGGTTGTGTCACTTCCGGGTGACGTAATTGCGGTGCGCGCGCACTTTGCTCGCGTGCATGGCTTCCCGGAGCAGCGCTGGACTCCCCCGGTATACAGACGGTAAGGACTTGGCAACCCTAAAAATGAGAAGGCTTCCACTCTCCCACTCTGCCATATAGGGATGCCTCACAGTTTTTTAGCTTCCAGCTCACACCTTTTTGTCTTCGCTCAGGAAGGAGGGCTCTAGAGCACACTAATTGATGCAGCAGCCAATTTGCTGGCTCACAACTTTAACGCCAGTAGCTCAGAAAGGAGAATTTTCGCTCACAAGACCCCACAGCTTAGAGGGAGCATTGGATGCCAGCCTCCAGGTGGGACTTGGGGTTCCCCCGGAATTACACCTCCTCTCCAGACTACAGAGATCAGTCCCCCTGGAGAAAACGGCTGCTTTGGAGGGTGGGCTCTGTGGCACTGTACCCCAACTTAAGGTCCCTGCCCTCCCCAGGCTCCACCCCCAAATCTCCAGGAGTTTCTCAGCCTGGATCTGGCAACCCTACGGCCTCCCCATCTACCACTGGTGGCCGGGGGGATCTGGTAACCCTAGATCCAAACCAAAGCAAGGGATGCCAGCCTCCAGGTGGGACATGGGGACCCCCCAGGATTATACCTCCTCTCCAGACCACAGAGGTCAGTCCCCCTGGGGAAAAGGGAAGCTTTGGAGGGTAGGCTCTGTGGCCCTGTATCCCCACTGAGGCCCCTGCCCTCCCCAGGCTCCACCCCCAAATCTCCAGGAGTTTCTCAGCCTGGATCGGGCAACCCCACCGCCAGTAGAGCGTACCAGTAAGGAAGTAGCCAGTGCGACTTGGGATGCCAGCCTCCAGGAGAGGCCTGGGGATCCCCTGGAATTACAGCTTCTCTCCAGACAACAGGGATCAGTTCCCCGGGAGAAAGTGGCTGCTTTGGAAGGTGGACTCTGTGGCACTGTACCCGACTGAGGTCCCTGTCCTCCCCAGGCTCCACCCCCAAATCCCCAGGAGTTTCCCTACCTGGATCTGGCAACCTTACCACCCCATCCCCCAGTGGTGAGCGGGAAGCCCTACGGGCATACCTCCCCCCTCTCTTCAACGCTCCATGAAACACCCCCCCGCACAGTGCCACGAACCTATACCGTGATGTGTAAATATGTGGAAGAGCTGAGCAGAGCATTTACTCCATATGGGATTGGCGCACGCACGCCACTGCCAAGTATAGAGACTGGCAGGGCGCCAAGAACGTACACAGAATCCATGTCCTTCACAGGGGCACGGGAGGGGGGGGGATTCTTTGGCGTATGCGGCTTGGACACAGGGTACTCTCTTTCTCCCACACTGCCTTCCCCAAGACATGACAGGCACAGAGCATACCCGGCCGTGACCTCCAAACCTCTGGCCCCCAAGTTAGAACCCTGCATTGTGCAGTTTTAGTCTCTGTGCTGAACCACAGACTGGATCTCTTGTCTGCTGCGATCTGGAGGCCGGGATAAGTCAGAGGGGGGAGGGGGGGGAGTAAAGTCCCTGCAACACTGACACTCGGGTCCCATATTCACACACTCTCACAGAAGTGTGAGGATCAGCCTCCAACCAGTGTTCCCTCTACGCTTAGTTAGTGTGAGCCAGCTCATAGCTTTTTAGCCTCCAGCTCACACATTTTTGTATTAGCTCAGGAAGGAGGGCTCCAGAGCAAACGAATTTGCACAGCAGCCAAATCGTTCGCTCACAACTTTAATGACAGTAGCTCACAAAGTGGAATTTTTGCTCACAGCTTAGAGGGGGCATTGCCTCCCACACAGGTAGATAAGAATTATACAAAGAGCCCTGAAAGTCTGGCTCTTGAAACACAACCCTCCCCCCCCCACCCTTCAGTTTTGCACAAGGAGATAGCAAGGCTTGTGTCATTCCCTCCCAGTCTGCTCCGTTTCTACGACAATTTATCCCACCTTTCTTCTAAAAAGCTCAAGATGGCGTACAGGAGAGCAACGGGCCCAAGGCCACCCGGCCTCCTGCATGGCAGCAGGAAGATTTCGGCCCAGGTCTCCAACGCCCGGCACCCACCCAAGGTTACCCAACACACTTCATGGCAGAGTTATCTGAACCCAGGTCTCCGTGATCCAGACCCCACACGCAGCAGTGAAGAATGGATTTGGAATGTCCTCCGTTCTCTCCTTGTGCCTCTAAACTGAAAAAACCTTATTCCTGGGCAGAGCTCCCCCCCCACACACACACACTTTTTTTTTCTTTTTTGAAAAAGAGGTGCCGGAACTCTCAAGAGGGAAAAGAAGTTATCAATCTGCACACTGAAAACTTGTGAACGTTTACACATTTTAAAAAGAATTTTGTTCGAAGAGGTTCTGGAACTCCATTCCAGCCTGTTCCCCCAGAGAAAAAGGCCTGTAATCTTGGGAACTGAACTATAAATTTACAGCTCCTGGATTTCCAGAATCCTCTGCTCTGAGCCAGCCTTGCAAATAATTCGGGGACGGGGGGGGGGGGGGGGGAGATGCCCAAGCAAACATATCAATCA
>NW_015164685.1:591250-664561 GCF_001447785.1 Gekko japonicus
GGGGGAGGGAATAGTAGCCCATGAAAATGTGTACTAGCTCGCCTGTCAACAGATGGTTGTATTAGACATTGGCTGCACATCGAAGAACACGACACCGCCATCTCTTCCCAGGACACAACGGGGTTACTTTCTGGTTGCCTGCCTCTCCACGGACCACCACACTAAAAGCAACTTGGAGGCTCTATCAAATCCGTGGATTCTGCTTCAGCCGGAGATCCTGGAACTTCTGCCTTCCAACTAGCCCCACATCCAATCACTGGATGCCAGCCCCTTCTTCCCATAACTGTAGGGTTACCAGATGTCCTCTTTTTTTGGTGTTTGTCCTCTTTTGGGCTCCTTTAAAAACCTGATGAAAATGTCCTCTTTTTGGGTTGGAAGGTTAGGAATCGTTCAAGTTAGTAGCAACTATCACAGTTTAAGGAGGGGTATTTAAAAGGAGATTTGTCATAGGGACCACTTGTTTGAAGTAGTCAGTCGGGAAATATGTCCTTTTTTTTGCTTTTCAAAATGTGGTAATCAGCATTCCCTTTAAGCTGAGATAGTGTGAGCTAGCTCACAGTTTCTTAGCCTCCAGCTCACACACTTTTGTCTTCGCTCAGGAAGGATGGCTCCAGAGCAAACTAATTTATGCAGCAGCCAAATCGCTTGCTCATAACTTTAGTGCCAGTCGCTCACAAAGTAGAATTTTTGCTCACAAGACTCCACAGCTTAGAGGGAGTATTGGTGGTAACTCTACATGACTTTCAATAGCCACCAAATGGCAGAGGGGTGGCCGTCTTAGTCTCTTGTAGAACAAACTTTGTTGGTCTTAAAGGTGCCACTGGACTCAAAAATTGTTCTTTAGTCTCTCATAGGAAAAGAAATGTCCCGTGGGACTTTAAACACCAACAGCATTTCCTGTTCTAATAATATACAGAACAGATCGGGAAGGAGGAGTCCCAAGTTTCAGAAAATTACCTGATGTCAGTCAGTACAAGGTTGTGGGATGATTAAACAAGTCAGGAACAGCCGAAAGGATGAGTCAGTGCCTGGCTGTTGAGGCCCTTTCCTACATGCCCAGGGGAACGCTGGTTGCCATTCTGGGGTCAGGAAGGAATTCCCCTCCCAGCCAGACTGGCCCAGGGATCCTGGATGTTTTTACTTTCCTCTGAGCATAGAGCAGGGGTCCCTGGGGGAGTTGGGTTGGAGTAGGCAAGTCACCCTCCAGATGGGACCTGGGGATCCCTAAGAATTCCAGCTCATCTCCAGACTACAGAGATCTGTTCTCCTGGAAAAAATGGACGCTTTGGAGGATGGTACTCTACGGCACTGTACCCCACTGAGGTCCCTGTCCTCCCCAGGCTCCCTCCCCAAATCTCCAGGAGTTTCCTAGCCTGGATCTGGCTACCCTAAAGGTAAAGATAAAGGTTTCCCTTGCTTGAAAGCCAGTCGAATCCGACTCTAGGGGGCGGTGCTTGTACTGTCGTGGCAGATGCTGCCAAAGCAACATTTATAAAAACTCCACAGCCAATCAAATCGCCAGTAGCCAATCAGAAGCCCTGCTGGGTAAAAGCCCCAACTGGGCCCACCCACTTCCTAAAAACCTTCGGTGGGCACCAGAAAAGATGTTGGAAGACATCATGGATCCCATGGGCACCATGCTGGAGACCTTTGGTATAGATTTATAAGCCTCCTTCATACCTCCCCCTCCCCAGTCACATTTTCTCTAAACTAAGAATCTCCTTTCCTAGTAGGGAAGGTACTCTATCACTTGATCATTTCTGATGCCCTTTCATAAGTCTTCTCCAGCACCACAGCATCCTTTTTGAGATACAGTGATCAGAACTATGTGCAGTATTCCAAATGCAGCCACACCACAGATCTCTACTAGGGCATTACGATATTGAACATGGTGACTGGAATCCATCTCATAGCAATCTACAGAACAGAATTTGCCTTTTTCGCTGCTGCCACACACCAAGTTTACATTTTCATCTAGCTATCCGGCATCTGCCTTTCCACCACTGCCACACACCGAGTCAAAATTTTCATCCAGCTATCTGCCTTGACTCCCAAGATCTCTTTCCTGGTCAGTCACCACTTGTTCAGACCCCACTTGGGCCTATTTAAAGTTCTGATTTTCTGCCCCACTGTACATCAACATTTACTCATGGGGAGGAGGAGGAGGATGAAAGTTGGATTTATACCCCACTCTTCACTCGGAGTCTCAGAGTGGCTTACAATCTCCTTCGCTTCCTCTCCTCACAACAGATGCCCTATGAGGTAGGTGGGGCTGAGAGAGCTCTGAGAGAACAGCTCTGAGAGAACTTGTGTCTGACCCAAGGTCATGCCAGCAGCTGCATGTGGAGGAGTGAGGAATCAAACCCGGTTCTCCAGATTAGTCTGCCACTCTTAACCACTACGCTAAACTGACTTTGCTTGGCATGCAGAAAGTCCGAGGTTCAATCCCCAGCATCTCCAGTTAAAGGATCAGGTGGTAGGTGATGGGAAAGACCTTCGCCTGAAACCCTGGAGAGCTGCTGCCTGTCTGAGTTGACAACACGAACTTTGATGGACCAAAGGTCTGAGTCAACATAAGGCAGTTCCATGTTGGATTTCCCAACACCATTGGCAACATTGCTCACTGCTGCCACTGGCTTCTTCGCCCGCACTACTTACCAGAGTAACTAGGCAACGTGTTATCATCTGTACCTGTCATCCCTACCCCACAGCAGGCAAGTCAAAATTTCCATCTCTCTACATTCCTAAGGATCGAGTCTCCCGCTACATAGAGGTCAGTCCCCACAATCCCAGAGGGGTATCCTTGACGCAAGGGGATATCAGTTTACCATCTCAGGAACAGGTTCATTCTATGGGATAATTTCTCCTACTCCTCAGCCCAATGCTCTCTTATCCCAAGACCCACATTCTCCCTGACTGCAGAACGGCTGACATCATTCAAGACACACTAACAGGTCCCTGAAAGTGCTTTGACTCTTTCAGCTTCTCCAAGTTGACAACTTTAGCCCGAAAGATACGACGACTTTGTTCCCTGGGAGCCGTGACTTCATTACGCCAAGCGTCCACAGAGAACTTCCGACCAACAGGCCGATAATCGTACGTGTGACACTGTGTAATACTCTAGATAGCCCCCAGTTCAACCTCCGGGCCTTCTATAACCCTTCTGAATGGTTTTGCGTTTTAATGCCACTAACTTGAAACGAAATTGTTTACTTGGAATTATCCAGTAAGGAGCAGAACAGTTTTCCAGTGCTCAGGCTTCCCCACCCTATCACTGTACTCTTACGGCGGCCTAACTCGCTCTCTCGCACAGTTGCCAAACTCCTTTGCCCCTTACCCTTCATCAGATGCTTGGTCTCGGAGGCGCTTCCTTACTAGGCTTCTCTGGGTCACACGTCAGCCCTTAAATACATAGAGCGGCGGCCAAAGGCTCCGCCCTCTTGTTACAGCCAAAGAAAGTCGTTGGGGGCCTTGCAGTTAAAAAACTCGTAAAACAGTTCGTACAACGACTCGTAAAAGTTGGGTTATTGAGCTTCCAATTACAACATCCGCATCACCGAGTCTCCATTATTAAGACAAATAAAATTCTGCTCCAAAACAGGCTGGTTTCTGCAACTGCAGCGACCGTGCCAATCTGCATGCATCGGAGAGCCGGGCAGTGCTACTTGAGCCACGAATCACGCAGTGCTATGGTTTTGATCTCACCTCCGCTATGGGCTTGCTAGGCGGCCTTACAAAAGCCGCACTCTCTTCTAACTCATGCTCATCTCCGCCCCTTGTGGATTAATAAATCTAATATGTTTCACTTACAGGGGTTGTTGTACGGATTACAAACAAGATAACTTTGAACCCTCTCAAAAGTGCTATATAAATATTGTATTATTAGCATTAGCTTATGTTTGCATAATTTATTCAGCACCAGAAAGTCATGGGAATAAGCAAGCTATTAAAGAGGACTGAGCCACGTTATCTTCCCAAGATCTTAACGGATATTCTTTACACCTCTGGTCAGGAGTTGGGTATTCTGACAACCAGTGTTCCCTCTAAGCTGAGTTGGTGTGAGCTAGCTCTCAGTTTTTTAGCCTCTGGCTCACACATTTTTGTCTTAGCTCAGGAAGGATGGCTCCAGAGCAAACTAATTTATGCAGGAGCCAAACCGCTCGCTCACAATTTTAATGACCGGAGCTCAGAAAGGAGAATTTTTGCTCACAAGACTGCACAGCTTAGAGGGAACATTGAGACAACCAATGCTCCCTCTAAGCTGTGGAGTCTTGTGAGCAAAAATTCTACTTTGTGAGTTACTGGCATTAAAGTTGTGAGACAGCGATTTGGCTACTGCATAAATTAGTTTGCTCTGGAGCCCTCCTTCCTGAGCGAAGACAAAAATCTGTGAGCCAGAGGCTCAAAAACTGTCAGCTAGCTCACACTAACTCAGCTTAGAGGGAACACTGCTGACAACCCACCTTGTGCAGGTCTTACTGTTTCCCCAGTCAACACAACTACAGGAGGGTCTTATGGAGGGACTTATGGAGGGCCAAGGCTTTCAAAGCCCAAACTTCCACAGCCCATCTTACACGCGGTCTGCTGTTATAATGGATGCTACTCTTTCCACATCCCTCCTTGACGTGCAAGTTAGCAACTGACTGGCTAAACACCAACCGCGAATGGGTTACATTTTGCAAAGTGGCCTCCAACTACTGATCTTTTTCAAGCCTATAAAGCTGCCTTGGTTTCCCCGTAAGGGTAAAAATCTCATCAATCAGTAAAATAAAATATCTTTGGATCAGTAATGGTTAGGAAGCTTACTTCCCCAAGGAACAAATACAGATTATTTGGATACTGAATGCTACACCCAATACATCATTTTTCTGCACCTAGGTATCACTGCTTACACCTATCCCAAAGCAAGAAGAATTCCGTCACCCGAAGGAGTCCAGGTATGCCTAACTGGTAACCAGCACATTTTTAGTACAAAGGTCCAACAGGCCATCCAAAGTAGAAGATACATTTAATGGAGGAAAAAAAATAGAATTCAAAACAGCCACCCTCTAGGCTGCGTAACACCGTCTGCTGCATTCACATATACAACAACAGGCCAGAAACTCACACTTGCAAAAGAGACCTTATCTATTTTCACAAAACCTCTGCGAGAAGAAGAAGAGAAGAAGAGATTGGATTTATACCCCACCCTTCACTACCCAAAGGTGTCTCAGAGGGGCTTGCAAACTCCTTTCCCTTCCCTTCCCCACAACAGACACCCTGCGAGGTAGGCGGGGCTGAGAGAGCTCTGACAGAAACTGCCCTTTCAAGGACAGCTCTGACAGAACTATGGCTTGCCCAAGATCATCCAGCAGCTGCAAGTGGAGGCATACGGAATCAAACCCGGTTCTCCCAGATTAGAGTCCGCGCACTTAACCACTACACCAAACTGGCTCCCTGAGATTCATTCCCACCCACCCCGTTTAAACAACACCCATCTTGCCCACAGCTTTCAGATGAATTCTTGGCTGAGTGGTGGATCTGAATTTGGATCTCTTTTTATATAGCGTGTGCAGTTGAAGTGGTTGGGGCTTGCTTCAGAGAGAGCCGGGTTCAAACCCCCCCCCCCCATTATTAAGTGAACACTGTGCTACTCACTCTGTCCCTCAGCCTGACCTATCTCACAGGGGGGCTGCAAGGATAAAATGGAAGAGAGGAGAACCATGTGTGCAACTTTGAACTCCTAGGAGGAAGGGCACGGTAAAAAATTTGATATGTAGTTTCAATTATATCTGGAAGGGAGAAGGAAGGCCAGTGCGTTGGGGGGGGCCTAGGAACCTAGATGCCATTTGCTGTGGGGAGGGGGAGAGACATTGCTTTTGCAAGGGGGCAGGCACAGAATCCAAGATTTTTAGCTTGTTTTTCCTGGTCCTTCTTAGCCAGAACTTTCCGCTCCTGTTAAACACTTCCCTCTTCTACAACAACTGGGGCAGAAGGGGTGGATGGAGGAAGCTGCTTTTGGGGACTGGCAGGAAAGGGGGGGCGCACACGCACACACACAAAGTGACAGGGTGTACTCTCGGAAGTGCCTGCGTGCAGCAACAGAACCCCAACCCACACAAGGGTATGGCCAGATGGAGGCTCTCTGCCCATCTCATTACCACCTGCACCACCTGATCAACAAGGACAAATTAGAAGGAATTAGCAGGGTTTAGCTAATCCTGTGCCGACAATAAGGGGCAATTAACCACCCATCAGTCGGAAATGGCTCAGCTGATTGGGGGGGGCAGGGTGTGTATACACAGACCCAAAGCACACAAACGTCCTTACACACACAACAATCACGTACAACCTGACATGTCCCACCCCTTGGGACAGTACAGATCTTCTCTCCAGGCAAAACTTCTGCCAGGCACGTGGCGGATGCTGGTTCCCCGTTCTCTGTTTGCTACTCCTGGTGACCTTATCCTGAAATCTAACCACCAGTACTGATGATAGTTAAACAGAGGGAGACCGAGATGATCTGGGGGTTGGAGCAGAAGAGTTTGGGACTTTTCCCGTGGAGAAAAGAAATGACTAAAGGGGGGACATGGCAGAGGTTTATAAAATTATGCATGGGGTGGAGACAGTTGACCACGGGAACTTTCCCCCCTCTCCCAAAATACTAGAACTTGAGGACATCCAATGAAGCTGATGGGCAGTAGGTTCAGGATGGACCAAAGGAAATACTCCTTGCAACAGCTCGCCTAACAATAGCTTCGTGTTGGAAATCCCCATTGTCACCAACGTTATCCGCTTGGCATGAAAAATTGTGGGAACAATTTGTGATGGCAAAAATCACAGATAAAATGCATAGAGCACAAACATCCCAGACATCCAATTCCAAATTCGAATCAATCTGGTTTCCAATATTTTCATATCTCACAACACATGATATACTACCTGCAAATTCACTATATCATAAATGGTTAACGTTGTGAAACACTACTATGAAAAGTTGTTGGGAAAAGACAGTATACGTAATCCTTACTTCTCTACATCTGCAGAACAATAATCTTATGTATAATAGAAGATATTTCTGTTTTACAATAATTTTGACTTAGTTTTCAAGTTTTAATGAGACGCACTTTTATGTTAATGTATCTTTGTTATTGGCAATAGATTGTTACTACTTGTTTGAAAAAAATAAAAAACAACAAATTTTTTAAAAACGGAGTGATCAAAATGCGGGATTCACCGCTAAAGAATGTAGTATAATAAAGGAATAAACAGCTTTAAAAGGGGAGTAGATAGACTTATCCTCCATGAATCTATCAATGGCTACCAGCCATGATGACTGAGGGGATCCACCACATCAGGGGAAGGCCTCGGCCTCTGTGCCCTGTTGTTGCCCCCCCCCCCAGAGGAACTGGGTGGCCACTGTGTGAGACAGGATGCTGGACTAGATGGACTATTGGTCTGATCCAGCAGGGCTCTTCTCATGTTCTCATCAGAGAAGGCCTCGGCCTCTGTGCCCTTTTGCTGGCCCTCCAGAGGAACTGGGTGGCCACTGTGTGGGACAGGACGCTGGACTAGATGGACTCTTGGTCTGATCCAGCAGGGCTCTTCTTATGTTCTTATCAGAGAAGGCCTCAGCCTCTATGCCCTTTTGCTGGCCCTCAAGAGGAATTGGTTGGCCACTGTGTGGGACAGGACGCTGGACTAGATGGACTATTGGTCTGATCCAGCAGGGCTCTTCTCATGTTCTTATCAGAGAAGGCCTCGGCCTCTGTGCCCTTTTGCTGGCCCTCCAGAGGAACTGGGTGGCCACTGTGTGGGACAGGACGCTGGACTAGATGGACTCTTGGTCTGATCCAGCAGGGCTCTTCTTATGTTCTTATCAGAGAAGGCCTCAGCCTCTATGCCCTTTTGCTGGCCCTCAAGAGGAATTGGTTGGCCACTGTGTGGGACAGGACGCTGGACTAGATGGACTATTGGTCTGATCCAGCCGGGCTCTTCTCATGTTCTTAGCCCTGCACCCCTAAATACGATTTGGACCGCCCCAAAATGATACACCCCCTTACTCTGTAGACCATGCACCCAACAAAATACAATACAATCCTGGCACCCTCCACAGCAGGGCACATTATCCAGAGTTTGAGTACGACTGAACCCTAACCTTGACTGAAAAGGCATTGTGGTCCTTCTTCCCTTGTGGGGTCTACAGGACTCAAGCCAGTCAGGCACAGATCCAGGGGACAGCAGGTGAGTACAAACTGCAGACAAGCGTCAGACAACCTTCCGCGAGGTTGTCCTCACAGTGACAGGCCCGTTAGGGTGCATGACCGGCCCAAGGTCATCTAGCAGACTCTCAGGGCAGAGCAGGGATTCAAACCTGGGACTTTCAGATCCTTGTTCAAACTCTCTTAACTACAACACCATGCTGGCCATCTTTTTTGGGGGGGGTTGATAACATTTAAGGCACCAAGTATGGTTGCCAGCTCTGGGTTGGGAAATACCTGGAGATTTTGGGGGTGGAGCCTGGAGAGGGTGGGGTTTGGGGGGAGGAGAGGGACCTCAGCAGGGCATAATGCCATCGAGTCCACCCTCCAAAGTTGCCGCTTTCTCCAGGGGAACCAATCTTGGTTGTTATGTCTTTAACTGTATTAAAAGCCATGTTCATCCCGTTCTCCGAACGGACATGCGATTGTAATCAAGGTAGGGTGGAGACGATGGACCATATATTGCTAGCTTGTCCCAACTGGAATATGGAGAGGCAGAAGTATATTATACCTATACTGATAAAAGAAAAGCTTCCCTCCCTTCCCTGGTCAATTTCTGTTCTCTTATCTGATAAAGTTGATAATTCAGTTACTAAAGCAGTAGCCATGATTCTGGCCCTGGTGGCAAACAAAAAAAGGGAAAAGGAGGGGAAAGTTTAAACCTTTCTGATTTTATACTGTGTTTATCTGCTGGAGGATTTATCTGGTCTGACGATTCCACCTAGTGTAATACACTCATATTTGGACAATGCACTTTACTGTTTGTGACTGAGATGTTTTAAATAAGTCCTGATTTTTATTTTTATTTTTTAAATGGATGGTACCTTTATAAGTGTGTGTAAGTGTGCATAAATAATAATAATAAAAAAATAAAAGCCATGTTAAGCTTAAGTCCCAAGTAAGGATTGTAAGCTGTCACAATTCTATTGGCTGTTGTATATAAGTATCCAATCAGAATGAAGAGGGGGAACTAATTTGATTGGGTGTTAACTTTGTAATGCCATTGGTCCTTAACTATTCTAGGGCGTGGCTACTCCAGCCCTGGATAGTTTAAAAGGGAGTTTTGCTCCCCTACCTGGTGTGTGTTATTTGGTTGTTCCTGTTACTTCAATAAAGCTGATTCACTGTTACTTATGAGGCAGCGTTGAGTTCCATACTTAACATTGGTCACCTGGAGACCAACTGTAATAGCAGGAGATCTCCAGGTGCCACCTGGAGGATGCAGCCTGAGCACCAAAGGCTTCGCAGGGATGAGTGGAGAGAAATAAAAAAGAATGAACACACCTTTAGATGCAAAGCATTCCAATTTCAGGCCTTTAGGATTACTTCTGGCCCTTGTGCGTGGGATGAGTGTGCCTCACAAAGCCACAATGGAGCCTTCCCTGAGGCCCATGCAAGGGCTCAAAAGGCCAGGGTTGCCAACTCAGGGTTGGGAAATACCTGGAGATTTTGGGGGGTGGAGCCTGAGGAGGGCAGGTTTGGGGAAGGGAGGGGCTTCAGTGCAATATAATGCCACACAGTCCAGCTTCCAAAGCAGCCATTTTCTCCAGGGGAATTGACCTCTGAGGTCAGTTGTAAACTCAGGCGATCTCCAGCCACCGTCTGGAGGTTGGCAACCCTATCACCCGCCTTCCCTAAGCAGCTCTGCCAGGGGTTGCCATGCCAGGTCCACTCTGGCCACTGTTGGGGGGCCTGCCCACCTTCTTCCACAAGAGTCACACCTCTTGACTCTAATTAGTCCTTCCTGGCAATTAACCCCCCTCCACCTATATTTAAGGCTTGAGGAATTCTGCTTCACTGTATCTGAAGAAGTGGGCAAGCACACGAAAGCTTATACCCAGAATCAATGCTCCCTCTAAACTGTGGAGTCTTGTGAGCAAAAATTCTACTTTGTGAGCTACTGGCATTAAAGTTGTGAGTGAGCGATTTGGCTGCTGCATAAATCAGTTTGATCTGGAGCCGTCCTTCCTGAGAGAAGACAAAAATGTGTGAGCCGGAGGCTAAAAAACTCTCAGCTAGCTCACACTAACTCAGCTTAGAGGGAACACTGCCCAGAATTAAACTTTGTTGGCCTTAAAGGTGCCACTGGACTCCAACTTTGTTCTCTCACTCCCAACTCAGCCTTTGTTCACAGCCGGAGACTGTTCCCAGACAGGCCTGCATTCTTCTCCCCTCACCTGAATCAGACAGCACCCAACCTCTCCCGCCATCTCTCCTCCCCCCCACAACATAGATACAACTCCTGGGCCCTCCGTCCAGTTTCAGTAGCCCCTGAAACAGCCCCCTCCCCCCCCTGCCGCCGCCACAGAGGTCAAGCGAGAAAGCATATCAGCAGAGTGCGAAGTGTACAGCGATTAGAGCCGGGCAGGTGCAAGAGGGAGTTGCTGGGAATGCTGAGGCAAGAAAGCCTCCCTGACTGGAGAGAGAGCTTCCACACCCCCTAGCGCAGCCGTGCCCTGCCCCCCCCCCGGTCCACCCCAGCCTCCAGCTCCTTCTCCAGGCAAGGGGTGGCAGGCAGCCAGGCCAGGCCCGGGGAGCCCCCAGTCCCATATCGGAAGGAGTTTAATTAAGCCTAAGTGCTACTGGGGGTGGGGAGGCTGAGCAGTCAATGCAGCACGATCCGCCACCGGAGCCTTCCCACGTCAACCTGAGCCGAGGCCAGCTGGTAGCCCGTCCCGCGCACCCTGGGTGGGTGTGCTGGCATCCAACGCCCGGGCTGAGGAGGGAGCCCAGAGCCACAAAGGGAATGAAGTGCTTGAGGGGTTAGTTAACTGGCACCAATTTGCCCAGATCTGCCCTTCCCTTCCCCCACCCAAGGGCACAGAGTATCTGAGGGCTGGATAAGCGCACGGAGTCCAACGCTTCAATTAAAAAACCAACAGCGCCTCTTCCTCTTTCTAATTTCTTAGCAGGGGGACGAAATTAAACGGTTTGGTCTGAGGGGAAGGATCCGCCGCTCCCCACATGGGGTGGCGACTTAACAGGGGGCCCCAATCCACTGGGATGCTCTCCTACACAGGGTTTCACTGGCAGTTACTCAAGAGTTTATTTCAACAGAGCCTGTTGGTGCTGGAGAACCTTCCGGTAGATTGTTATGTGCCTCTCAGCCCTGGCGACCATGATGTGGCGCAGTCTACGACACCACCCGCCTGGTGGCCATAAACTGTCAAAATTATTCCATGGAGATAGATTTGGGTGGGTAGCCGTGTTGGTTTGAAGCAACAGAACCAAGTCTGAGTCCAGTGGCATCTTTAAGACCAACAAAGTTTAATTCTGGGTATAAGCTTTCATGTGTATGCACACTTGATCTGATGAAGTGTGCATCCACACAAAAGTTTATACTCAGAATTAACCTTTGTTGGCCTTAAAGGTGCCCCTGGACTCAAACTTTGTTCTAAAATTATTCCATTATTCATTTTTCACTACACAGTCCCTCCTCAGAATGGTGGTACACACAATAAAGTAAGGTAGGTGCTAACAGACAGAAAGAGATGGCCTCGAGGTCAAGCAAAGACCTTCATGGTACAGTGGAGATCTCAATCTGATCCAAGACTCTAACCATTACACCACACTCTCTGGGGTAGACCTTTTGCCTCAATCACAATCCAGATTTGAATTCTGAGATGCAACAGGAGGAGAGCCAGGCCTGCTTTGGAAACAGCAGGAGGCAGGTGTGGCTCATCACAAGGAAAACTCTGCCTTCTGTACGCATGCCCATTTCCACATACCTCACACTGCTCAATAGGCCTCTGCACATGTAATACGAAGTCTAGCCATGTCCAGGGATGTCCTCAGGGTGCCCTCAGCCCTTCCACTGAGTCCCAAAGGCCTCCAGCGTGACTAGAAGTCAGTCATTTCATGGCCCCCTTCCACCATGACGGAAACCTCAGAACATTTTAGGCGCTTTCACACAAGCTAAATAATGCCGTTTCAATTCACTTCAGCGACCATTTGCAAATGGATTTGGCCACTTCACACAGTAAAATCCAGTTGTAGAAAGTGTGTTATTTAGTGTGTGTGAAGAAAGCACCCTTTCAGAAAGGTCTAGACATACTAGTGCTCTGTGCAACACGGAATCCATTCCAGAATTTTTGTGAAGCAGAACACCTTGATTCCATGTTCCTCAGAGCAGAAACCAGAATACCTCTACATCCCTAACCCTCAGAACGGTCTCTGGTCACAAGCAAATGAATGTTTCCCAACCAGGCAGAGGTTACAAGGAGCCATGCTGATCCAAAGCTAAATCTAAGAACAAAAGCCTTATGGAATATGTCCCAAGGAGAGCAACAAAGATAAATAAAAAACAAACAATAAATAAAAAATAAAATAAACAAAGATGGTGAGGGATCTGGAGACCAAGTCCCATGAGGAAAGGTTGAAGGAGCAGGGTATGTTTAGCCTGGAGAGGAGATGACTGAGAGGAGATATGATAACCATCTTCAAGGACTTGAAGGGCTGTCCTATAGAGGATGGTGCAGAGTTGTTTTCTGTTGCCCCAGAAGGTCAGACCAGAACCAACAGGTTGAAATTAAATCAGAAGAGTTTTTGGCTAAACATTAGGAAGAACTTCCTGACAGATAGAGCGGTTCCTCAGTGGAACAGGCTTCCTCGGGAGGTGGTGGCCTCTCCTTCTTTG
The DNA here is from genome assembly GCF_001447785.1 of Gekko japonicus. Taxonomy (NCBI): domain Eukaryota; kingdom Metazoa; phylum Chordata; class Lepidosauria; order Squamata; family Gekkonidae; genus Gekko; species Gekko japonicus. The sequence goes on from NW_015164685.1 coordinate 604,127, forward strand.
GAGGTTTTCAAACAGAGGCTGGATGGCCATCTGACAGCAATGCTGATTCTGTGAACTCAGGCAGATCATGAGAGGGAGGGCAGGAAAGGTTGCATCAGTGCTTAGTTCTCGTGGCCCTTTCTTACATGCCCAGGGAAATGCTGATCCCCACTCTGGGGTCAGGAAGCAATTTTTCTCGAGGCCAGTTTGGCTGGGGATCCTGGAGATTTTTTTGTCATCTTCCGGGCAGGGAACAGGGTCATTCACTGTGTGTTTGTGGGGTGAAGTATTTTTGGATTTCCGGCATTGTGCAGGGGGTTGGACTAGATGACCCTGGAGATCCCTTCCAACTCTATGATTCTATGTGTCTGCCCTTAAAGACAACTCAGACACTCCACTTAGTAACTGGGCCACAGTATTCTTTATATCACTCCCATTCTGCAGACGCTCCATTGGTTACTGATCAGTTACTGGGTTCAGTCCAAAGTTCTAGCTATCACCTGCAAAGCCCTTGATGGCATCGAATCCATGCACCCGCAGGACTGACTCCCCTGCTATGTTCTGCCATGACAGGTGCGCTCATCTGAGCAAAGCCAGGTTCTGAAGGTGCCACCTTGCAAACAGGTGACATCGGCAACTGCCCAATTTGCACACATTCCCCGTGGTGGCTCCCTCATTAGGGAACGGCCTGCCTGAGGCTATCAGGAAGCCCCTCCAGCCATCTATCATTTCACACAATGTGCAAAGCAGAATAGTTGAGGGGAGGATTCTTATAAAGGGAGCAGAGCTATAGTGTAATAGATCAGTGAAGGAGGTGACTTCTGTTAAGGGATAAAATTTTCCTACATGGATTGTTTTGTTGCTTTAGACAACACTTCCTCAATCCCCAGGCCTGTTGCATTATTTTTGGTTTATTAAGAATCTTTGCTGTTAGAGCTGACTTGTCTTAGATATAAAGGATAAATTTTATCTACATTGATTGTTTCAGTATTTGCTCATGCTGTTTGTCTAGTTCTTCAATCACAACCCCACTGCATTATTTTGTTTTATTAAGAACCTTGGCTGGGAGACTGAATTGCTTTGCCATATTTTCCACTCCACTCGCTGAATAGTCTTTCTCATACCTGTGGTCCACCCAGCCACATTTGCATTACTCTGTTTTACTAGGAATCTTTGCTGTGAGAATCAAATGTCTTTATTGTACTTTGTAATTTGCTTGCTGATTGACTAGGATTGTCATCCTCCGTGATAGGGGTGGGGTTCCCCCACTTTTTGGGGCCCAATCCACTGCTGGCCACCTGACCGGCGGGGGGGGGGCCACCCGGGGGGGCCACCCCTGAAGAGCCCCGTCCCACCGGATGCACACCATAGCATTTGGCTAAAAACTCTATGGTGACCATAGAGTTTTTGACCAAATGCTAGAGCTTCCCCTGCACAACATGCCTGGTGCAATGACATCACTTCCAGCTGATGTCATTGGGACACGCGTGCAAAGTGCATACACCAGATGATCCAGGAACCCAGGCTGGTGCACCCTGCCAGCAGCCAGGTAACCCTATGATTGGCCGAATAGTTCTTTACCATATTTGTAATTTCCCACTGAGAAAAGCGGACTACAGAGGAAACTAATAACAAGAGTACTTTTTTTAGAAAGACCAACCAAACTGACAAACATTGTAGTTCTTCCAAACTCTTAATCAGGTTGGATGCTTTCATTTTTTAAAATTTTATTTTATTTACTTCATTTGGTACCCCACCTTTCCCTAGGGTTGCCGGGTCTGGGTTGGAAAACACCTGGAGACTTTGGGGTTCCAGGGGTTTGGGGAGGGGAGGGGCCTCCGTTTGGTACCATGCCATAGAGTCCACCCTTCGAAGCAGCCATTTTCTCCAGGGGAGCTGATCTCTGTCAGCTGGGGAGCAGTTGTAAAAGCGGGAGATCTCCAGGCCTCACCTGGAGGCTGTCAACCCTACATGTCCCCCAAATGGGGACGGGGACCCAAAGTGGCTTCTACATGGCAACATGTAGGTGTGATGGGCCCCAAGGGTCGATCCAAGAACAGCTTCACACAATGCCATTTTATCTTTTACCTTTTTTTTTTTTGGTAAACAAATTTTTATTTTCAGGAATACAACATATAAAATTAAATCATTTCATTCTATCAATTGTCTACCCCATTCCCAGTTCCTTCCCTCCCTCCATTGGCTTCCCACAATGCTTCCACCCCTGCTCCAACTTGTTTCATATCATCAACAATATCAGTTTCTTACCATTACATCTAAAGATAACATCATTTGACTTAATATTGATCTAAACATATTAAGTTTTGTTTTACATCCCAGTTCTTTTCCAGATATATTTTAAAGTCACTCCATTCTTGAAAAAACACGTCGTCTTCTTTGTTGTTCAATTTCTTCGTAATTTTGTCCATCTCTGCCATGAACAGAACTTTTTGTATTTTATCTTTACCTTTTAACCTGCTCAATGTTCTACACGGGATGCTTACAGAAGGCCTCAAGATCCGTGGCCTCAAGCTTCTTTTTTCTCTCCCCCCCCCCTTCCTTTCTCTCTCCCTCTTTCTTTTCATGTCATCTAGTCTGATTAATAGTTGTGGAGAACTCAAAAGCTCACATACTGTTTTCCGTAATTTTGGTTCGTCTGAATAAACACATTCCTTATTTAATGCTGTAGACGGTCCCACATAAAAATCTTCACACTACACATTCTGAGGGAGCAAAACTTTGTCTTGGGGAGGGGGGAAATTACTCATAACAAAAAAGATGATATTTCATTTTAAGTATTTCTCTTCCCGTTTGCCCAAATGTCTAGTTTTTCCATTAGAAAAATGGGGGCAAAAAAAGTTCCTTGAGAATGGAAAGTTCCTCCTTTTTTTCCAGAATTTTCCACACACACCTGGCCTTCTGATTTCTTTGTGTGTGTGGCCATTTTTCTGACTTCCTCATGATTCAAGGATTTTGATTTTTGATTTTTTAAAAATTTAAACAGTTACAGTCTACAGTCAGTACACCCCCAAAGAGAACAGATATACAGTCTGACAAAGAATTTCACACCGAGCGGCCTTCTGCTGCACCACAATAGAGGAAGAGTTTTCAAAAAGACGATATATCCAATTCACAGATATGTATATTCCAATTTACAGAGTATGCCAGATATTCAACGCCTCCAGATTGAGGCTGGAACAGCGGTCAGTGCTTTGTAGACGTGAAGGTCAGGGTGACTTCCGGAACTCTTTCTCAGCACAGGCAACACCCGGCTATCGCTGACATCACAGCCCTTAAAATGGTGTACGGCCAGAATGCATAATTTCAGACATCAGTTGAGATTCTACACTTTAGCCAAATACTATTTGTGAAAATGTGGGTTTTTTAAATTGCAGGTCTTCCAAATACACATTTGTTATCTATTTGCATCAAACCATACAGGCAACCTAATTGTACGTAACATTTAAATATGTGATTGGTTCTTCCAGTAGCTCAGAGCGGCCAGTTTTCAGAAATATAATTACTTTTCCCTATAAAACCATCTCGGTGTCACCAGAGACTTTATTTTCCCACATTTTTCTAACCTCTGATCCTCTCTGCAATGATAAATACAGAAAGTGACTCTCTACAGTTGCTAGTCCACAGCCACGCGCTGCTTCAATGGCTTTGTACCTGGTTTGCAGACCACACACTACTGAGTAGAGACCCTGTCCCTAAAATCTGGCCATTCTGAGAAATGCTAGCTCTCCTCCGCTCCTTGCAAATCCAGAAGCAAAAAGAACTGTGCAGATGGACCCAACTGGCACTGTAATAGGACTTGACTTCAGTTCGCTTTGCAAGCTTGTAGGCTGGTGATGAGGCAGGGGATTAGGTTGGCCAAACACCTTAAGAACATAAGAGAAGCCACGCTAGATCAGGCCAATGGCCCATCCAGTTCAACACTCTGTGTCACACAGTAGCCAAAAACCCAGGTGCCATCAGGAAGTCCACCAGCGGGACCAGAACTCCAGAAGCCCTCCCACTGCTCCCCCCAAGCACGAAGAATGCAGAGCATCACTGCCACAGACATAGTGTTCCATCTATCCCTTGTGGCTAATGGCCGCTCACGGACCTCTGCTCCATATGTTTCTCCAATCCCGTCTTGAAGCTGTCTGTGCTTATAGCCGCCACCACTTTCTGCGGCAGTGAATTCCACGTGTTATTTACTCTTTGGGTGAAGACGTCCTTCCTTTTATCTGTTCTAAGCCTACTGCTCATTAATTAATTAATTATCATATGGCAGTGGGTCTAGTATAGTCAGGAGATCTGAAGACTGTCGGAAGACTGTCGGTGGCCTGAAACTCTAGCTCTTTTTGTGGCGAGCTAGGGGTGCAGTCACATGCGCCAGATAAAATGGGGGGGGGGAACGAGGCCATTTCCTCCGGAAGTTGCACGATCACACCTCCCTTCGAAGCTGTGGGCGCAGTTCATCAGTGTGTGATCAGACGCAACTGCGGGTGAGTCATTTTTTTGTGCTGTTTCCCCCCCTGCGTTTAAACGAGGAATCAATGAATCGCACCTCCGCACTGAGGGTTCCCTATGGGAAAACAACAGCACAGAGTTCGGATGGCCTGATCAGACCAACCCAATGGCATGAGAGTGAGCTGGAGTGATCAGACCCAAGAAAGTCTGTCCATGGCCCGTCGCAACCCATTACTACTGGATTTCCCCCAGTGTCTTTTAACTCCACTTCTGCAGCTGAACAGAACAGGTTGCTGACGGCTGCAGGGTGCTTCCTAGATGCTGTTGTCTGATCGCACCCTTTAAATCCACCCACCATTTGCACCTATGTCGGGTCTAACTGTGCATATGATCACAGCCCCAGTTTGGTTTTTGGGCTGAGAGAAATGTGACTGACTCAAGGTCACCCAGCTGGTTTCAAGTGGAGGAGTAGGGAACTGAACCCAGTTTTCCAGATTAGAGTTCACCGCTCTTAACCACTACACCAAACTGGCCCTCTAATTTCCTTAGAGAAATTTCATTTGAGTGCCCAGGAGTTCTTGTATTCTGAGAAAGAAGGAAAAGCACTTCTGTCTCTGCCTTCTCTATCCCATGCATCATTCTGTAAGCCTCAGTCATGTCACCCCTCAGTCGCCCTTTCTCCAAGCTAAAGAGCCCTATCCTCTTTAACCTTCCTTCATAAGGAAACTGTTCCATTCCCTTAATAATTTTAGTTGCCCTTTTGTGCACCTTCTCCAATACTAGAATATCTTTTTTGAGGTGTGGTGACCAGAACTGTACACAGTATTCCAAACGAGGCCACACCATAGATTTATGCAGGGGCATTATGATACTGGCTGATTTGTTTTCAATCCCCTTCCTAATAATCCCCAGCACAGCATTCACCCTTTCTATTGCAGAGACAGTAATTTATTGCATCCCCCCAGTTGTCTGCCAGTCACTGGGCATTGCAGGGCTTGCAAGAAATCCCTTTTCAGGTCTGACCAGCTTCCCTGCTAATACAGGAGAGGCCCTAAAATTTGCCTTCATGGCAAAAAAAAACAACGTGGGAGGGGAAATTTGTGGTTTGCAACATGCGCCCCCCCCTTTGCCACTTACATTTTTGTTTGCTCGCAGAGTCACAAAGGGTGGGTGAGAAGCCATGCAAAGAAAACTTTGAAACCAAGACATCAGATTCAAAACACATCTTTACACACATGCCTGTGGTGGAAGTAAATCTAGAAGAGGCGCTAATCCATACAGTTTTTCAGTAGCCCAATCAGTGCTGTGGCTCACTGAAGGCCTGCCTTCACACCAGGGCGCAGGGAGGAAAATTTATCTTCCCAGTCCAAGGAAAAAGTTTTGTCAAATTGCTAGAGGCAATTCTCATGCACCACAGGAGATCAGTGTCAAATAGTTATTTACACACTGGGGTTTTTTTTTGGGGGGGGTATTTTTCATATGTGCATGCGTGTGCGCCTGGAAGTCATGGCGACCTCTGGTGACATACCCCTACTGGGGGTCTGGCTGGGGGATATTCAGAGAAGTGGCTGAATAAAGTCTGCCCCCGCCTCCCGACTGCAGGTATTCCAGGGAGGTCTCCCATCCAAGAACCCTGCTTAGCTTCCGAGATCTGATGAGATCAGGCTTGCCTGGGAGATCCAGGTCAGGGCTACACGCCATTAATATATCGATAGATACATGCACACATAGTCAGTTTGCACACACTATTTCAAATTCCTAGGCATCACATAAAACGTCCAGTCTCCCCAAAAATCCAATATACTCAAGACCAGAGGTCCCCAACATGGTGTTTTCAGGAAGTGGGTGGGGCATTTGCCCAGCATGACCTCTGACTGACTACTGGAGATCTTTCCAATCATTTATTTTCCTTTTTCATTAAACATAATATACAGTACAAATATCATCAAAATGCTCTTGGAGTCTTATCCACACTGTTCTATCCATTCATATAAACGCTTCCATCTTTCCTCAAACACTTTTTCGTCTTTTCCTTGAAGGGTTAAACTTAACTTGTCCATTTCTGCCATTTCTAATAATCGACACACTAAATCTTCTTTCCTCGGGATATAATCCTGTTTCCAAAACTTAGCTAACAAAATTCTAGCAGTAGTAAGTATTATGACTATCATATATTTGTTTTTCCACCTGTAGGTCTCTGGTAGCATATTTAACAACACCGTTTCCGGAGATAGCTCAATTTTAATATTTGTTATTTTCAGGATTATTTTCTGTATCATTTTCCAAAATTCCTGCACCTTTGGGCACCTCCACCACATATGAATGAAGGTACCCACATTATTATCACACTTCCAGCAGTTCTTAGGAAATGTTGGATTGCACTTAGCTATCTTATCTGGCGACCAGTACCATCTGTGATAAATCTTGTATATATTTTCCTTATAATTGGTGCTTCTCATAAACTTAATCGACTTCCATGTTTTCCTCCAGCCCTCTATATCTATTGTATGTCCTACATCTCTACACCATGCTTTCATTGTGTTAGTTATCTCGTCTTGTGTGCGTTCCTCTAATAACAATTTATACAATTTTTGTATCATTTTATCACTATTTGAAGCCCAAATCTTATCTAACTGTAGTTTGCCATCCTCAAACCCTACTTTCAGGTCTTTAACATGTCTGGACTGTAATTGAAGTGTTTCCCACCAAGACAGCTCTACTTTGTTCTGGGATAGCAACGCCTCTTTGGATTTCAGATTGTTGTTCTTATCTAGCAGGGTGTCATAACTCTCTCTATCGCAGGGTTTTATGAGCGTTGGTTTGATAAAGGCCTCTAATGGCGACACCCATCTCGGTGTCCTTTTGTATTGTTTTTCTTTAACCTCATTCTCATGGAGATCTGATTGGCTGTGCAGGTTTTTTAAAATGTTGCTCTAGCAGCAGCTGCCACCGCAGCACAAGAATCTGTGCCGTGTGACTGAAATTAAGCCGCGGCGGCCATTTTGTGGCTGTCTCCGCCTCCTGCTGCAGCTATTGGGGACCCCTGCTCAAGACCATTACCAGGCAGAAATACATGGATTCTACTCTCTCTCCTCCACTTTCCCCTTCTCGACCACACTCAACTGAGATGGCTCGAGCCTAGGGATGCCAGCCTCCAGGTGGGACCTGGGGATCCCCTGGAATTACAGCTCATCTCCTGGCTACAGAGATCAGTTCCCCTGGAGAAAATGGTTAATCGGGAGGGAAATGGTTTATCTGGACTCTGTGGCATTATATCCTGCCGAGGTCCCTCTTCTCCCCAAGCGCCACCCTCAAATCTCCAGGAGTTTCCCAACCTGTTTCTGGCGACCCAGTGGCCAGGAGGGACCTGACAACGCAGACAATGCCTGAAGCTCACAATGAGCCTTTGGAGCAGAATGGTTTCGGTATGCCAAATGTGTGTGCGCGCACACACACACATACACGCCTTAATTAAGTCCTCCTCACTGGGACGCAAATGGCGCTCCCAAGATTCATCACAGCCATAACATTCAACAATTTCAAAGCATTCTTTGCGGTTTAGCGTGCTGTTCTTCACGACTGTCAGGGGTGTCCCTCTTCCATAATCCCAGAACGGCATTCAACAGCTACAAGGCGCACAGAATTTGGTCTCCTCCTGAGAATTTCGGCTCTCTCTTTTTTTAAAAGCAAGTTTCTAGCCCTTAGGCTGCAAAAGTACTTTTAAAATACCGTCAACATCCAATGAAGTTTGAGATCTGAGCCAGCATGGTGCTTGTCTCAGACTAGGAGGTGAGAAGTCCAGGTTTGAGTCCCCACTCTGCTGTGGAATCTTGCTGGGTGGCCTAGGGCCAGTCACACACATTCAGGCCTAACCCCACCTCACAGGGCTGTTGTAGGGACAAAATGGAGAAGGAGTGGAATTTGAGAAGGAGGAGGAGGAGGAGGAGGAGGAGACTGGATTTATACCCCACTCTTCACTATCCAAATGAGTCTCAGAGCAGCTTACAATCCCTTTCCCTTCCCCTCCCCACAACAGACACCCTGGGAACAATGCTCTCTCTAAGCTGTGGAGTCTTGTGAACAAAAAGTCTACATTAAAGCTATGAGCGAGAGATTTGGCTACTGCATAAATCAGATTGCTCTGGAGCCATCCTTCCTGAGCTAAGACAAAAGTGTGTGAGCCAGAGGCTAAAAAACTGTGAGCTAGCTCACACTAACTCAGCTTAGAGGGAACACTGCCTGGGAGGTAGGTGGGGCTAAGAGAGCTCTTTCGAGGACTGCCCTTGAGAGAACAGCTCTGAAAGAACTTGTGACTGACCCAAAGTCACACCAGCAGCTGCATGTGGAGGAGTGGGGAATCGAACCCGGTTCTTCCAGATTAGAGTCCGCGCTCCTAACCACTACACCAAACTGGCTCTATTCCAAATTAAACCACTTTGGGTTCCCATTAGGGAGAATAGTGGAGTATAAATGTAAGCAAGCAAACAAACAAAAATACAGAGTCAACCTCTGGTGAAGGTTTAAATTTAAGCCTTGAGATGCATCATTTGGTTCAGGCCTAGACTGATAAAACCAGAGGTGGATGAGACCTGAGGTTGCCAGCCCTGGAGATTTTGGGAGCAAAGCTCGAAGACGGCAGGGTTTCAGGAGGGGCTTCAATGGGGCACAGAATGCCACAGAGTCCACCTTCCAAGGCAGCCCTTTTCTCCAGGCGAACGGATGTCAGTGGCCTGGACATCAGTGGTCATCCCAGGAGACCTCCAGCTACCACCTGGAGATTGGAAACCCTAATGAGATTCCTTGTTGGACTCCTAAAGCGGTGGGTTTTCTGCAGCAACAAGATGCACTTCAAGTGCTCCACATGACCGCCCTCCAGTGCTCCCTCTAAGCTGTGGGGTCTTGTGAGCAAAAATTCTACTTTGTGAACTATTGGCATTAAAAGTTGTGAGCGAGCGATTTGGCTACTGCATAAATCAGTTTGCTCTAGAGGCATCCTTCTTGAGCTAAGACAAAAATGTGTGAGCCAGAGGCTAAAAAACTGTGAGCTATCTCACACTATCTCAGCTTAGAGGGAACACTGCCGCCCTCCAGCCCCAGAAGTCGGCCGAGAACCCTGTCCCATTTCTTCTCCGGCTAGATTCAGGTGGGCAGCTGTGTTGAAGCAGCAGAACAAAGTTTGAGTCCAGCGGCACCTTTAAGAGCAACAGAGTTTTATTCAAGGGATAAGCTTCCATGTACACGCACACAAAAGCTTGAATAAAACTTTCTTGCTCTTAAAGGTGCCACTGGACGCAAACTTCTGCTGGTAAACTATGTCTCTGGGTGCCAGCTTACTAACTGAAACAGCTGGATAGAAGAATCTCTGCAGAGTTAACAGCAATTAGTGCAGGAACGGACATGCACGTTACAAAGCACACGTGCAGCGTTAACAGTGCCTTCCCCCCCCCAATCCCAGAAACAGCATTCCACAACGTTATTGAACACGAAAAGGATCGTGTATCATGCACAGATTTGCATACATGTAGCTTTGTAGCATCGGATCACATACTCACAGGCTTTTCCCGTTGTTTCAAAACAACCAAGAAACCACTACCACACAGACAGGCCAAAACATTAAAAAAAATAGCAGTAGACTGCACCTCCCAGTAGCGTCCAAGCACAAACGTGGGAAGCAGAGAACAGAGGTACTGAGATCTTAGTGGCAAGGTGAATACGCGAGCAGAGAGGGATGACTCGAAAATTCATTCTAACAGGATGGTACACACATGACACACAGAGGTACACATAAGTGTACATGGGATACATGCCACATCATGTTAGACTCTGAAGGCAGAGGAAATGCTAAGTCAGACCATGATCTCCTTGCACAGCACATCTTTACAAGACCTCAACATTGTGGGTACTACTGGAGCTACAGGAGTGGTTAGTGCGTGCCACCATAAAGCAGTTGTCATGTGCGGGAGGGTCACAGCTACCCACAACACAGTCTCACTTCCCCTCCCCACAACAGACACCCTGTGAGGTAGGTGGGGCTGAGAGAGCTCTTTCAAGGACTGCTCCTGAGAGAACAGCTCTGAGAGAACTTGTGACTGACCCAAGGTCACAGCAGCAGCTGCATGTGGAGGAGTGGAGAATCAAACCTGGGCACCCAGAAACGCATCCTTGAGAGTCACGGCACCCACAGAGATCACTGCCCTAGAGGGATCTCTAAAATGGGTGAACAGATGAGAAAATGTAAGTGCCACTCAATGGGCACTTACTGGGGCAGAACCTCCTAATTTGAAATACATGGAGGAGGGCCCCTCAAGCTGGTGATGTGCAACCGCGGTCATGATGGAGAAGCCTACAGAGAAAGTCGGCCCGTGAAAAAAGATGAGGTGAAGCATCTGGAATGATAAAGGAAATGAAAATAAACCAGCCAGTATCGCAAATAAATCCATGGTGCTGGCTGCATTTGGAATTGCATAAAATTTTAGCCTCCAAATCACGAAAACAGGTATCAAAGCACTTGGTCGGGAACGGGGGTGGGGGGAATCTAAAAACAAAAAGGGGGTAATGTGCGGCTCAGCATTTAGTCATGCCGGCCACATGACCACGGAAATGTCTTCGGACAGCGCTGGCTCTTTGGCTTGGAAACGGAGATGAGCACCGCATCCCTAGAGTTGGATTCGACTGGTTTTCAAGCAAGGGAAACCCTTACCTTTACCTATGAAGGAAAAGCCTAAGAGTGAAGGCTAAAGGTGCTTGTGCGTTTTTTTTTAAAAAAAGTTGTCTAAGGAGGGTGTATAGATGAATTTATTTATGAATAGTGGGGAGAACGCAAACAGAAAGACATACGCACACACCCCTTGTGACACCAAAGCTGAGAACGCTGTGATGAAATGGATTGGCAGCAGGCTTGGAACAGGAAAGTATTCACACAACACACCGTTAACTGGTCCTGGACACAGGATGCGGCAATGGCCACAGGCAGAGAGAGGGTTTTTTAAAAAGGCACATTCCCGTCACACAAGTACATGCAGGTGCGTTTTGCCAAATCAGACCACTGCTCTACTGGAGTGGCAGCATCTTGCCAAGGTCTCAGGCAGACGTCTTTTCCATCACCTTCTACAAGAACCTTTTAATCGGAGGTACGGAGGATTGAATCTGGGATCTTTTGCAAACAAGGCAGATGCTTTACCACGGAGCTGCAGCTCCTTCCCAATCGCTATTAGCCACGGTAGCACAATGGAGCTTTACAGCTTCAAGAGGGGACTGGAGAAACATCTGGAGCAGAGGTCCCTCAGTGGCTGTTAGCCTCAAAGTATAGATGGAACACTCTGTCAGGGGCAATGATGCTCTGGATTCTTGGTGCTTAGGGGACAACAGTGGGAGGGTTTCTGGAGTTCTGGCCCCGCTGGTGGACCTCCTGATGGCACCTGGGTTTTGGCCATTGTGTGACAGGGAGTGTTGGACTGGACAGGACATTGGCGTAATCCAGTATGGCTTCTCTTATGTTCTTATGTCTGGGGCAGTGATGCTCTGTATTCTTGGTGCTTCAGGGGCAACAGTGGGAGGGCTTCTGATGTTCTGGCCCCGCTGGATTTTGGCCACTGCGTGACACAGATTGTTGGGACTGGATGGGCCACTGGCCTGATCCAATATGGCTTCTCTTATGTTCTTATGAGAGTAAATAACACGTGGAGCTCCATGTTCAGAAATAGTATACCTCTGAAAACCTCAAGCACATAGCAAGGAAGGGCAGATACCTTCAGAATATTTGAATGGATGGCTCCTCGATCTGAAACAGTGACCCAAAAAAGACAGTTCTGGGGAGGGGTCACACAGTATTGTGGGATCAGCTGCTGCCAAAACAATGTACCGGTATTCAAAAATCCACACAACCAATCAAATCTCCAATAGTCAATCAGAAGCCCGGCTGAGTGAAAGCCCACCTGGCCCCCCACCTGCTTTCTAGAAGCACTTGGTGGGCATCAGGAAAGGGGTCAACGGGCGCCATGGTGCCTGTGGTAACCACACTGGGGACCACAGGGATGTGCAGCAGAGGAAACCTGGGTGCGATATTGTACCCTGACAAACACCTGTCAGGGATGCTCTAGGCTGATCCTGCATTGAGCACGGGGTTGGACATGTCTGGCCCCTTCCAACTCTGTGATTCTATGGCTGCGGTCATGCATACTAAATAATCAATTTTCTAACAGGAGGTGGTGGCGGCTACAAGCATGGACCGCTTCAAGAGGGAATTAGATAAGCATATGGAGCAGAGGTCCATCTGTGGCTATTAGCCACAAGGTATAGATAGGGACTCTCGGTCTGGGGCAAGTGATGCTCTGTCTTCTTGGTGCTTGGGAGGGGGTCAACAGTGGGAGGGCTTCTGGTGTCCTGGCCTCACTGGTGGACCTCCTGATGGCACCTGGTATTTTTGGCCACTGTGTGACACAGAGTGTTGGACTGGATGGGCCACTGGCCCAATTCAGCATTGGCTTCTCTTATGTTCTTATGTTCTCAACTGGATTTTGCCAGTCCACACAGTAAAATCCGGTTGGAAAGTGCACTTAAAGTGGATTGAAAGTGGATTATTTTGTGTGTGTGACCGCAGCCATAGATTCTGTGATTCTATGACCATTTCATTGGGAACAGCGTGGATAACAGCCTCATCAAACCACGGACTCCTTCACCCAGCCCCCAACTTTCTGGTAAAAGAGTTTCAGAACAGACAGTGAACAAACTGAAGTTCCTTCAGGAGTCTCTCCAACAGAGACAAGACTGGGGCTTAAATCCTCAAGTCCAAGATTCCCACCTTCAACAGTTACCCTCGACATCAGTGCCCTCAGCCAAGAAAGCCAGTTTTCTCCTTACCCCCCAGATGTGTGCCTGTTATGGGGGGGGGGGTTCCGTCATGGCTTCTTGCTGGTGAAAAGGGGCCTAAGAACATAAGAGACGCCAATGTTGGACGAGGCCAAAGGCCCATCCAGTCCAACACTCTGTGTCACACAGTGGCCAAAAATACCAGGTGCCATCAGGAGGTCCAGCAGTGGGGCCAGAACTCCAGAAGCCCTCCCACTGTTGCTCCCCCCCAAGCACCAAGATGACAGAGCATCACTTGCCCCAGAGTCCCCATCTATGCCCTTGTGGCTAATAGCCACTGATGGACCTCTGCTCCATATGCCTCTGTCCATGCCCAGAGGTTCTCTTGTTTTTACACAAAAAAGGAAAGCACGCCTCTCCCCCTTCTTTTGCACATCCTCGGGTGAGATCAAGCTCCAGCGCTAAGCCTTGGGGAGCGCCTCCCCTAGTCCAAATGCAGCCCCCAATTTTAACAGAAAACAGACACCAGGGGAGACACGCTCGCTCCCTTCCCAGCCGTTCCAAGGCCCCTCCCCGCCTGACATGCAAGCGCCTGGCTGGCTCCCAGTTCCCACCATCGCTGCACCCAGCAAGGGTTTTTCCTGCTGGCTCAGGACTTTCGCAGCTGCAAAACAAGCCCCGGCCGAAGTCCAGGGCTGAGAGAGAGCCAAGCTGCACCTGGACGCAAACCGATGGCCGGAGGAGACGTGTATGGGGTTTGGGGGGGGGACACCCCAACGCGATACCGTTGCAAAGGCATACAAAAAAACCCTCTTCCGCGAACTTCACACACGCAAGGCAGCAAAGCAGGAGAGGGTGGGTGGGGATGTTTGCGTGCTGGAACGGAAGGAGGGGGCCAGCCATTGAAAGAATGCATATGCCGACAATAAATCTTGAGATTATAAACAGCAGCGCAGCGGAGGAGGCTGGGAATGGCTGTGAGCCGCAACTCTTGAGAGTCGCTGGGTAGGGATGAGACGGGTGGGGAGGGCTGACGGCTGGGGTGGGATCATCTGCAGAAGGATGCCCACCACCCCGCAAAAAAGGAGAGAGAAGTGGGAAGAGAAGGAGAAGAAGGAGAGGAGATTGGAGATTCATACCCCTCTGCCCTTCACTCGGCATCTCAGAGCGGCTTGCAAACTCCTTTCCCTTCCCCTCCCCACAACAGACACCCTGTGAGGTAGGCGGGGCTGAGAAAGCTCTTTCGAGGACTTTCGTTGAGAGAACAGCTCTGACAGAACTAGGCTTGCCCAAGGTCATCCAGCAGGTGCAAGTGGAGGAGTGGGGAATCAAACCCGGTTCTCCCAGGTTACAGTCCGCGCACTTAAACACTACACCAAACTGGCTCTCTACACTAAATATCTGTGCACTAAACAAGGGAAGTGCATGCCTCATGTGGGGTTGCCAACCTCCAGGTGGTAACTGGAGATCTCCTGGGATTACAACAGTTCTCCAGGTGGCAGAGATCCGCTTCACCTGGAGAAAACGGCTGCTCTGGAAAGTGGACTCTATGGCGTTATACTTAGTCGAGGTCCCTCCCCTCCCCCAAACTCTGCCCCTCCTCAGGTTCCACCCCCCCCCCAATCTCCAGGTATTTCCCAACCTGGAGCTGGCAGCTCTATGCCTCACTCTGGCGGCAGGGAACTCAGCCTGCCGAGAATCTCCATCACCATTTCTTCCTTTTCAAAAATAAAAGTCAAGTTTCTAGCCCTTAAGGTTTTGCAAGACTAACGTTAATGTATGTGGCAGTGCCTGATGATATGTCTTGAGAGTCAGTTTGATGAAGTGGTTAAGTGCGCGGACTCTAATCTGGGAGAACTGGGTTTGATTCCCCACTCCTCCACTTGCAGCTGCTGGATGACCTTGGGCAAACCATAGTTCTGACAAGAGCTGTCCTTGAAAGGGCAGTTCTTGAAAGAGCTTGCTCGGCCCCACCTACCTCACAGGGTGTCTGTTGTGGGGAGTGTAAGGGGAAGGGGAAGGAGTTTGTAAACCGCTCTGAGACTCCAAGTGAAGGATGGGGTATAAATCCAATCTCTTCTCCTCCTCCTCCTCCTTCTTGAACCAGAAAAGAGACTGGATTTATACCCCACCTTTCACCGAAGGCGTCCTTTCCCTCCCCCTCCCCACAACAGATACTCTGTGAGGTAGGTGGGGCTGAGAGAGCTCTTTCGAGAACGGACAGAGAGAACAGCTGGGTGGGGCTGAGAGAACATCTGGAAGAACTTATGACTGACCCAAGGTCCCACCAGCAGCTGCAGGTGGAGTAGTGGGGAATCAAACTCAGTTCTCCCAGATTAGCGTCCGCGCTCCTGACCACTACACCAAACTGCTGGCACTCAGTAGGATGGCCAGGGTGCAGTGAATAGGTAACTCCGAGTGAAGGGTGGGGTAACTATGCCAGATCCGGGTTGGGAAATACCTACAGATTTGGGGGCAGAACCTGAGGCGGGCAGGGGCTGGGGAGGGGAGGGACTTCAACAGGGTATAATACCATAGAGTCCATCTTCCAAAGTGGCCCTTTTCTCCAGGGTGAACGATCTCAGGCACCACACTGGGGATCCATGCTCTAAAATAAGCTCGAGAGAGTCCAGTCCTCTGTACACTTAGGTAAAGGTAAAGGTTCCCTTGCTCGAAAGCCAGTCGAGTCCGACTCTAGGGTTGCGGTGCTCATCTCCGTTTCCAAGCCGAAGAGCCAGCGCTGTCCGAAGACGTTTCCGTGGTCATGTGGCCGGCATGACTAAACACCACGGCGCACGGAACGCTGTTACCTTCCCACCGAAGCGGTACCTATTTATCTACTTGCAATTTCTTGCTTTTGAACTGCTAGGTTGGCAGGAGCTGGAACTAGAGACGGGAGCTCACTCCATCATGCGGCAACCCGGGTCTTGAACTGCTGAACTACTGACCTTCCACAGCCTGCAGTTTAGCGTCTTAACCACATGAGCCACCGCTTAGCTAAAAGTAAAACCAGTGGAGCTATTTGGCATGACCAGAAGATAATGCAACACCAACGCACCACTTCCAGTTATTTCTCAGTTTCTCAGTGACGATCTGCACGACTTCTAGAGGTTGGCCTCCGTCCTCCTTCTCATTAGCGAGATGCTTGACCTCCTGACGAGCAAGACACCTTGGAGGCCCGCATGCTGCCAGGACCCCTGAGGGTCACAGAACATCTCTGTAGGAGCTGGACGGGAAAAGTGAAAACAGCCCTGGAGCGAGTCGAGTTGAGCAACTCCTGCTGCGCTACAAGCCCGCACTGCAGGGCTGCTCAGCTCAGTGAGGCCAGCGACAGGCATTCGCTCACCCACTGCATTGGTGAGCTGACACCAGCTCTGATGGTGGGCGAGGGGTCCAGGCCAAGTCATCTCTGTGGCTCAGGCAGCGTTTCTGGCCATCATCTTTGCCAGCTCCGGGCCATGAGCTGTGGGCAGTGACCACTGGGAGGATTCCCTGTAAGTTAATGGCCAGTCCACTCCTGCGGCTTTGAGTGGTGCATACACAGTGTGGATGCCAACCTCCAGGTAGGACCTGGGGATCCCCCGGAATCACAACTCATCTCCAGACTACAGAGATCGGTTCCCCTGGAGAAAATGGCTGCTTGGTGTAGTGGCCGTTTGGTGTAGTGGTTAAGTGCGCGGACTCTAATCTGGGAGAACCGGGTTTGATTCCCCACTCCTCCACTTGCACCTGGCTGGATGACCTTGGGCAAGCCATAACTCTGGCACAGCTGTTCTTGAAAAAGAGCAGTTTCTGCCAAGAGTTCTCTCAGCCCCACCTACCTCACAGGGTGTCTGTTGTGGGGAGGGGAAGGGAAAGGAGTTTGTAAACCGCTCTGAGACACCTTTGTGTAGTGAAGGGTGGGGTATAAATCCAATCTCTTCTCTTCTTCTTCTTCGGAGGGTGGGCTCTGTGGCATTGTGCACCCCACTGAAGTCCCTGTCCTCCCCAGGCTCCACCCCCCAATCTCCAGGAACTTCCCCAATCTGGAGTTGGCATCCTTTCCCCACCCACTTCCCACCAGTGGCCGGGGGAGACCTGGCAATCCTAATACACAAACACAACACAGGACCTCTCCCAGGCTACCCAGTGTCAAGGGTTTTTTGGGGGGTGGAGCTGGGCATGAACATAACACGTGGGAGAAGCTAAAGGGGGTGAGCTCAGTTACAGCTTGGGGCAGGTGGGGGGTTTAAAGCGAGCCCCTGTCCCCTACTGCCTTCTGGCACGACAAATCAATCCTACACATGCTCTTTTCCTTGGCCATGCAGGAGTGCAACCAAATTCCAGGGAGCTGGGACCGATGGAGAAAGGAGTTGACGAAAGGAAAAGGGGTAGGAAAGGCAGCCGGGAACGACAACCGGCGCAGCACGCGGCCACCCAGTCACTGCCGGGGACGAGCCGACTGGGACGCATCTCGCCTCTTTTGAAGCATCTGTGCCAACTGCCAGTTTGTTTCCGGGTCCAATTCAAGGTGCTGGTTTACCCCTTTTGGAGCACTTTCACACAGGGCTGGCCCAGAGGGGTGTGTGGAGGCGGGGTTACCCACCCCAGACTGGGGAACTCCCAGAGCAGGGGTGGCCAAACTGCAGCTCGGGAGCCACACACATCTCCTTCACACAGTCTAATTTAATGTGAATAAAAAGCAAATGTGCATATTTTTCAATAAAAATGTGTGTGTGATATTTGTTCACATCTCACAGTACAAGAACTCATGGGCACTCCATGAAATTGCTGAGCAATCAGTTAGAACAGATAAAATAAAGTCCTTCTTCACCCGAAGAGTGATTAACACATGGAATTCACTGCCACAGGAGGTGGCGGCGGCTTCAAGCATGGACGGCTTCAAGAGAGGATTAGATGAACATATGGAGCAGAGGTCCATCAGTGACTATTAGCCACAAGGTATAGATAAGGAACTCACAGGCTGGTGCAAGGGATGCTCTGTATTCTTGGTGCTTGGGGGGGGGGCAACAGTGGGAGGAGCTTCTAGTGTCCTGGCCCCACTGCTGGACCTCCTGATGGTACCTGGTATTTTTGGCCACTGTGGGACAGAGTGTTGGACTGGATGGGCCATTGGCCTGATCCAACACTGGCTTCTCTTATGTTCTTATGTCTTGCGGCTCTCAAACATCTGACATTTATTCTGTGTGGCTGTTATGTTAAGCAAGTTTGGCCACCCCTATCCTAGAGATTTGGGGATGGAGCCTGGGGAGGACAGGGACCTTAGTGGGGTCCAGTGCCATAGGCTCAACCCTCCAAAGCATCCATTTTCTCCGGGGGAACTGAATTCCAGGGGATCTCCAGGTCCCACCCGGAGGCTGGCGTCCCTACTTCACAGCCTAGGAACCACATATCTGAAGGACCATCTCCTCCTACAGGTCCTTGGGTGGGTGTGCACCAACCGCGGTCCTCCCGGTTGCCCCTTCTCATTTGTCCCCCGCTTCTGGTGGCATCTGCCAGAGCTCCGTCCTCCTCTACAGTGGCTCCCACTTTGTGTGAGAGACTCCCGGAGGAAGTTGGGAGAGGCCATCAACTTTAGATGCTGTAAGGTGGTGTCATTTCTGAGGCCCTTTAATGGAGTTTAACTGGCAGACGTGTTCCAGGTGTGTGTGTGTGTGAAGGTTTCATGACATGTTTTTAATCTCGGTGTTATAAACCATCTTGAGCCACAGGGGAATGGAAGGATGCAAATGAATAACTAGACTTGCCTAAGCGTCCCCAGTCAGGATCTCCTGAGTTCCCTCCAGTGCGTACCCTAAAGACACAACAGACACACACACACCCTCGTGCAATCCTGGCTGCCCTTGGGATTCGCTTTGCACGAGGCCGAATCACCCCCATACTATCTGCTCCACCAAAGCAACTGCCTTTGCTGTCAATCAGGGCTCCGCCTTACTAATGGCTTCTTGCAGTTACCACACCGAGATACATTTAAGATAACCAGACTGCCGGCTCCTCCTGCAGCAGATCACGATAACTATCTACATGCACGCACACTCAAAATTAAAAGTCAATTAAGTCTATGAAACACGATTGGTTGGTTATCCCCCCCCAAAAAATCTCGGACAGATAGCCCGTTCATCCAATAATCCCACCCCAAACTGCCTTTTATAGGCTTTGCGTACAGCCACAAGGAATCCTTGCGGCCTCTGTTGTTGTTTTTTAAATGAAAGCCGGGATACTCATCAGCCTAAGAGATGCGCGCAAACGGTGCACGCGGAAACTGTGAGGCTTGACATTCTGCGGACTGGACCAGTGAACCGCACACAAAACCTTTTCTGCAAAGGGCAATACGTCAAGCTTACAGGGACAGACAATCCCCCGTCCAGTGCGGCCATTGCTGCAACTTCTCCCGGCTTAGAGACCTAAAGTGGATCAGGCAGGTAAGATGCTTTGCAGGAAGGCAGCTCACTCAAGCAATTAGAGGGAAGCAATCAAACAGACCAAATGACGGGCCAGAGACTAGCTGGGGGGGGGGGGAATAACCAACTAGGGCAGCAAATGTCTGAGATGTGTTTAGGGGGTTATGGCAGATCATAAAAAAGAGCACACATCCTCACTGTGATTTCTGTATTTGTAGAAGTATCACTAGGCTCAGCAATAAACACTTCTGTAGCACTGTATGCTATGCTGTGATTTTGCAGAACAGTGGAATGAAAACTGGGCTTCAGAATTCGGCTTCCCGAGAAACACAGCATATAATATAATTTTGGTTTGCTTTGAAAAAGCAAGTTGCTAGCAAAGAAATACTTACACTTGGGGGGGGGGGCTGTGAGTTAATCTCTGGCAACCAAAGCAACAGAGCATCTGAACATATTTATCATGGCACGCGGCTTTTGCGACGCCTGTTGCGTCAGATGCACACAGGTTGAAACTTGAATGCATATATGGGCCTACTGAACTCTCCTAAAATGCCTACTAAGATCTCGGAAGCTACCACTGCGTTTAGAGGAAGAGCGATCAGGGAAACCATGCCCCGCACAGCTTCTTGCTCCCCCCAACTATAATTAGCAAAATCAGAATAAATTATTCCAGACAGGAGAGACCTTTTTGCCAATTTGTGCAACTTATGCAAGGGGCAACAGTCATTTGCTATTTGGATTGCACAATGCAGAAATTTTGTGTGTGTGTGTGTGTGTGTGTGTAAAACGCATGGAGCGCACACAGTTCCATCAGTCACTCAAGACTGATGCTGACAAACCAGAAAATAAAGGAGAGAGCCGACAATCCCAAGAAGAGCAGCTGAGAGTCCTGTGACATTTGGAAGAGCAAGATAGCTGCAAGAGGAATACATGCATTGCACACGCATAGCAGAGGCAACAGGAAATGGGTTGAATGAGCATTTTCATCTAAGAGACTTAAGCACAAAGCGATTTAAGCCTCGTGTGCAAGAACCCCCCCCCCCCGGATTGCGGGATGAGCTGTCTGAGAGAAGAGCCGCCGCCGCCAGATGCCAAGATGGCAATGGCTATCAGAGCATCGATTCAGAGCGTCGATTCTGGGGAGGGTATGCCTTTGGAGCCTGGCACGCAGCTGGAGTAAAAGACAGAAGACGTGGTTGACGATGCTCAAGTTAAATATTTGAAAACCTCAGAAGAAGAGCGGCAGGTTCAACGACGGCAATAAGCCAGGTGTTTAATTTAGATTTGGGCTGAACGTGATTGAAAGACATTCAGGGTGTTTCAGGGGAGGGGGAGGGGTTGCCAGATCCAGGTTGGGGAAACCCCTGGAGATTTGGGGGTGGAGCCTGGGGAAGACTAGGGACCTCAGCGGGGGGCACAAGGCCACAGAGCCCACCCTCCAAAGCAGCCCCTTTCTCCAGGGGAACTGATTTCTGTGGTCTGGAGATGAGCTGTCATTCCAGGGGGTCCCCAGGCCCCACCTGGAGGCTGGCATCCCTCAGCAATGCCTACCGATGCCCTCCTGAGTCTGTGCTGTCCACTCTCGTGGACTGGGCTAGAGGTGGCACACATATCCAGGAAGGGATGCCAGTTGCCTCCTGCACCACTGATACCCGGGAGCAGTGGCACCCTTCTGTGTCGTAAAGTTGCCATCCTCCAGGTGGCATCCGGAGATCTCCTGGGATCACAACTGATCTCCAGGCAACCGAGATCCATTCCTCTGGAGAAAATGGCTGCTTGGGAAGGTGGACTCTATGGCGTTATACCCTGCTGAGGTGCCTCCCCCCCCAAACCCCGCCCTCCCCAGGCTCCACCCCCCACATATCTCCAGGAATTTCCCAATCCGGAGCTGGCAACCCTACTGTGTCGCCACCAACAGTCGCTTGGGTGGGCTTGCTAGCGAACCGGCCTTGAGAATCGCCTCCTTGTCAGAGTCTCAGGAACGCTGTCTTTAGGGAAACTGGGAATCTCTTTCCATAGCCTTTCTCCCGCTGAGGACATTTTTTCAAACACAGGATACACGTCTGGGTTGGAAAATACCTGGAGCCTTGGGGGGTGGATCCAGGAGAGGGCAGGGTTCAGGGAGGGGCCTCAGCCTGGTACAATGCCACAGAGTCCGCCCTTCAAAGCAGCCATTTTCTTCAGGGGAGCTGCTCTCTGTCAGCTAGAGAGCAATTGCAAAACCGGGAGATCTCCAGGCCCCACCTGGAGGCTGGCAACCCTAGATATGCAGGACAGGGGCTGGGCCCTACGGGATCCCTTTCACTCTCCGTCAGTCAGCTGAGGAACTGCAATTCCTTTCCCCACCCCCAATGAAAGAGCCAGCTGGAAACTGCAGCAATATTCAGGCCGGAGGGGCAACACCCATCTGGTGCTGAAGAGGAGAGAGCTGGAGCGTGGGGGGGAGACGGGGGACGGGGTGTGTGGAAACAGCGGCGTTAAGTGACCTGCAAGAGGATTCAGTCCTGCTTATGTTTAATCTGGAGAATACTTTGCGGCGGCGGGTAGGGACGGCACAAGCTGATTACCAAAACCCAAAAATCCACAACATCTGGCCAGGGGAGGGGAGGCGGCAGGGCCAGAGTGACTGGTGTCGAGCATGTGTTGTTGTGATCTTGCAGATGTGTCGGTGGGCAGGAGTGGCTGAAAGCGTAGGTGTGGAGAGAAAGAGAGAAAAGACTAGCAGCTGCTAAATTTAAAACTTCCTTCTCACTTTCGCCAGAAACAGGTGGTTTGTACCAACCCCCCCCCACAAGCCTTAATAACATGTAATAAAAACAAGATAGATCAAAAGCCACGACTATGTGAAAGCGTCAGCTAAGATTCAACTACAGTAGCAGCATTACCAGTGTTTCCCTTGACCTTCCCTTCCCTTACTGAACTGAGCTCTTACGCCACAGCAGGGGTCTCCAACCTGGTGCCCGTGGGCACCATGACACCTGCCAAAACTTTTTCTGGTGCCCACCAAGTGTTTTTAGGAAGTGGGAGGGGCCAGGCAGGGCTTTTACCCAGCAAGGCTTCTGATTGGCTACTGGAGATTTGATGGGCTGTGCAGACTTTTTTAAAACGTTGCTTTGGCAGCAGCTGCTGCCACAGCACAAGGACCGATGCTGAGTTACTGAAGTTAAGCCGTGGCAATCATTTTGTGGCAGCCTCTGGTGGCAGCCATTTTTTTAACTGCCCCAAAAGGCAGAATTTTATTAAAATGTTCACATATTTGCAGAGGTCATTTCGGGGGGGAATGCGGGGGATCGCAGTTCCCCCGGGTGAGGTACGGGGGGCGGGGCACATGACGAAGCCCCCCCCCTGCTTCCGGCCGCCCCGCTTCCGGCCCTCATTCAGCCAGGAGGAGGCAGGAGAAGAGGGAGAGTAAGTTGCTTCCTCCCTGCCTCTCCCCACCCCTGCCTGCCTGGGGCCAGGGAGGGCCTTCGCGGGGCTTCCTTGCACTCCCGCCGGCCGGGACCGTTGGGGGCGCGGTGTGTGGCCTTATGACACACTTCCGGTGATGTCAGGGGGTGTGGCGTTATTATTCTTTTTAACAAACATTTTTTAACAAACATTGTGCTTTTGTTCTCTATTCTTGTGTACTGTGTGAAGTAACCATCTATCTCTACTTCAATGGAATATATACTTTCAATTAATAAATGAATATTCTGTCCATTATAAACTTGCCTACATGTGGCGGCCATTTTGTCGCTGCGCCCACCATGCCGTGTCAGAAGCCCAAACGTCTAGTATGAAAAAATATATACAGGTGTGCTAGATGGCCACGGAATGGTAGTGAAAAACAACCACTTATTCCTTCATAGAAAATATACAAAGTTTGGAGCAGACTGCTATGTGTCATTTTATTGACCTTTGTATATTTTCTACGAAGGAATAAGTGGGTGTTTTTCACTACCAGACACTAAATGATGTTATGGCTTTAATCTAGTCTCTTTTGTCATTGTATTGTTCTGTGGGCATCTAGCACACATCTGTATATATATTTTTCATACTAGACTGTCTTGGGATTGTGTGTTATTCTTGTGGATTGTTAGAATCCCAAATGTGCCCCCAGGCTCAAAAAGGTTGGGGACCCCTGTGCTACAGCACGGCTGTAGGGGAAAGCCCTTTAAGGGGGGGGGGGAGAGATGGCACACAGTTTTGAAAACGGAGCTCAGTTCTCCCCCCACCCCTCGCCGCAGTGGCCACAAAGGGACTGTCCACACAGACACTCCCCTGCAGCCACTATGAAGAAACTCGTTTAAAATGGAGAAAAACAGCAGTTCCCCCCCACCCCCGGAGTAAAGAGGGAAGCCCAGGAATGTCTTGAGCGGTTCTCAGAATCAACATGACATCATGTGTACATTCCCCTTTAATCCTGCTTTTCCCACAGAGAGAAATTCCTCTTGAGGAAGCAACCACATTGAGATGATTTCCCCCGCCCCCTTCGTTTCTGCATAAACATTAAAATCATAAAGCAAACCCGTGAGGTGGGAAGAGAGCAATGAAAAATTCTCACAGCAACGAGGAGCCCGTATGGATGGAGCAGCGGTTAGAGCAGGGCAGGCAAACCGTGGCCTGGGAGCCGCATGCGTCTCTTTCACACCTATTGTGTGGCTCCCGGCAGGGCGGCTGGGGAAGCTAAACACCATTAGCAAACAAACATCATTGGACAAATAAATATCATTATAAATATATCTGCTTTTACCGCTTTTGTTATTATTTTCGGCAGTCTCGTTTAATGTCCATAGAAAGCAAATTTGCATATCCACCAGTAAGAACGTCTAATGTTTGTTCATGTCTTGCGGCTCTCAAACATCTGACATTTATTCTATGTGGCTCTTATGTCAAGCAAGTTGGGTCCAGGAGCACCTTAAAGACTAATAAAGTTTGTGGCAAGGGTGTGAGCTTTCATGAGTATCTGAAGAAGTGAGCAGTGACTCAGGGAAGCTCCTCCCCTGCCACAAATTGTGTTAGTCTTTAAGGTGCTCCTGGACTCTTGCTCTTTTCTGCTGCTGCAGACAGACCAACCCGGCTACCCATCTTGATCTAGCTCCAGACCAGAATCTGGGAGGTAAAGAGGTAAAGGTTCCCTTGCTCGAAAGCCAGTCGAATCCGACTCTAGGGTTGCGGTGCTCATCTCAGTTTCAAAGCCGAAGAGCCAGCGCTGTCCGAAGACGTTTCCGTGGTCATGTGGCCGGCATGACTAAACACCGAGGCACACGGAACGCTGTTACCTTCCCACCGAAGTGGTACCTATTTATCTACTTGCAATTTCTTGCTTTCGAACTGAATCTGGGAGACCCAGGTTCAAATTCCACCTCTGCCTTGGAAGCTCTCTGGGTGACCTTGGGCCAGTCACACATCGCCAGCCTAACTTTACCTCACAAGGTTGTTGTGAGGATAAAATAAGAGAAGCGGAGAATGATGTCAGCCACGTTGGGTCCCTACTAGGGAGAAAGGAGGCATATAAATCAAGAGGAGGAGGAGGAGATTGGATTTATACCCCACCCTTCACTTGGAGTCTCAGAGTGGCTTACAAACTCCCATCCCTTCCCCTCCCCAAAACAGACACCCTGCGAGGTAGGTGGGGCTGAGAGAACTCTTTCCAGAACTGTCCTTGAGAGAACAGCTCTGACAGAACTATGGCTTGTCCAAGGTCATCCAGCAGCTGCAAATGCAGGAGTGGGGGAATCAAACCCAGTCCGTACACTTAACTACTACACCAAACTGGCACTTAATCACCACACCAACCTAAATAAACAAACATATTTACATTGAAAAGGGCACATTCTCTCATCTGTGTGGATCCAAAACAGTCTTCTGGGAAAGCTGGTCTGCCATTGATGACTGCCTTACTGAGGAAGTCCTAATAAGCTTCAAGGTAAGTCCGGAGTTCCGTAGAACAGTGTTTCCCATCCTCTAGGTTCAAACCCAAAAGTGGGTCGCGAAGCCTCTGCAAGTGGGTTGCAGGCCAGCCCTCCCTAATGGCCCACCCCTGCCTCTTCTACTGCTCTCTTTTGTAACTTGGAAACCCAGATCTGACCCCGGAAACAGGACCTTCCATTTTTTCTTCACTGCATAGATATGTTGATCAGGTAAAATGTGTCCCAATGGTCACTAGAGTGAGTGAGAATCTTAGGGGGTTCGCGTGGGTAGCCATGTTGGTCTGAAGCAACAAAACAAAGTTGGAGTCCAGTTGGCACCTTTAAGACCAACAAAGTTTAATTCTGGGTATCAGCTTTCGTGTGCATTAGCACAAAAAGAAGAGATTGGATTTCTACCCTGCCCTTCACTACCCAAAGGCATCTCAGAGCGGTTTACAATCTCCTTTCCCTTCCCCTTCCCACAACAAAGACTTTGGGAGGTAGGTGGGACTGAGAGAGCTCTCCCAAGAACTGCCCTTGAGAGAACACCTCTGAAAGAACTTGTGACTGACCCAAGGTCACTCCAGCAGCTGCATGTGGAGGAGTGGGGAATCAAACCCCGTTCTCCCAGATTAGAGTCCGTGCTCCTAAACAGAACACCAAACTGGCTCTTTAAAAAGGTGCCACGGGACTCAAAACTTTATCTTAGGGGGTATTAGAGGGCGTGATGGAGAAAGAGACGGTGGTCAAAGGCTGGAATGTAACCTCCGTAGGCCAAGGCTGTGTATGTCAGAATGCCACTTGCGGTGGGGTTATAGTGGGGGCAGCTGTGCACTTTGTGTGACATTTGTTCATTTCTCAAAAATGTTTGGTTTGCCACTGTAGAAAACAGAATGCTGAACTAGAGAAGGGTGCCAAGGTCTACTCTGCCTGGGGCGGTGGAAAACATTGGGCCAGTCCTGAACGGGTTACCATACCGAGTATATTTGGACTCGTGAGTCACCATGCTGAAAAGTTTGGGAACCGCTGCCCTCAGACACCACTGGAAAATCACTGCCTCACCGCACGCCAGAACAGACACAAAGGGAAGTGGCTCTTCTAGGAAGTTTGAGGCTTCAAAGGTCAGAAGCAGCCCTCTGAATTGTGCCCGCCTTAAGAACAAGCAAGATGCCCTGTCTATGGCCATTCCAATTTGTAATCTGTCCGCCGCATTCTGGGCCAGCTAAAGTTTCCGACGCCTCTTGAAAGGCAGCCCGTGTTAAGCGTGTTTTGGGTAACCTGATCGAGAAGTTGCCGAGGCCCGCATCACTCCTTGTGCATGCAGAAAGAGCGTGGCAACCACACTTCTGCCAAGGCACACACGCTTGTGCATCAGAGATATGCACGGATACACATGTGCACTGAAATGTGCCAGCGGGTGCACTGCTACACAAAGCAGTCTGTCCAAGCAACCGAGCGGATGCTGACGGGTGGCGTGCTTGATTTCTAAAAGCATTTGGGATCTGGTGCGTTACTACAAAAGAGGATTGGGGGTAAAAAACACAAGGGCCGGCTTTGCATGCCAATAACGAGTGGCATCTTTAACTACATTTTATATCTTGCATCCACACTGCCTTCTCTTCTTTCCAAGAAGCGGCTAGTGGCATTTTATACTCTCAATGTCTCCAGGAGAGATATTTTCACTCTGCGGAGAGGAACTCCCTGAGCAGCAAGTTTCCTAGCCGAGTTTCTAACCCGGGAAACACAACACCTTTAGCCAGCACAGCACACGCATTGCCTTCAATTACATGCAACACAGCACCTAAATCGGAGATCTCTCTCACATGCAAATGTATTCAATCAATCATTAATCAAGTAACCAGTTTTCAAGCCGATCATGTATCGAAATAAGCTGAACTGGATCGACCAAAACAAAGCCTTGAACTGGTGGACAGACCCTACCGCCCAGGGTGGTGTAGCAGTTAAAGTGTCTGTTTCAGATCGGGGAGACCCAGGTTCGACTATCCACTCTGCCATGAAGGCTGGCTGGGTGACCTTGGGCCAGTCACACACTCTCAGCCTAACCTGCCTCACAGTGTTGTTGTGATGAAAATATAGAGGAAAGGCTAACGTTGTAAGCAGGTTTGGGTCCCCACTGGAGAGAAAGGTAAGGTATAAATCAAATAAATAAGATTCCGTAATACATGGTGAAGATTTTATAAATGGTTGGAAGACTATTATAAATAAATAATATAGGCATATGAACATCTTGGAGATAACACAGAGTAAATCTTCATATTATTATGCAAAGTACTTTATGCAAAACTATTTGGTGATAATAATTGTAGTAAACATTGCAGGAGGTGACACTTAGAAAACCACTGCACCAAATTGGCTTCGCTCACTTTCTAAAAACACTTGGTGGGCACCAGAAAAGGTGTCAGTGGGCACCACGGCACCATGTTGGGGACCCCTGATTTATAGCATGCCAGCACTATGGCTCTAAATTAGCTGCACGGCCATGAGTTCTCCAACAAGGACTGTGGCTAGGGACTAGGGTTGCCAACCCCCTGCTTTCTGAGGGGCCTCCAGTCCACTGCTGGCCAGCGAGGAAACCCCACCCCCAAAGAATCATGTCATGTGCGGGACGCTCTAGCGTATGTGTAAACACACTATGGTCACCATAGAGGGGGGGTTTACCCAAACGCTAGAGCACCCCCCGCGCGATGATGTCACTTCTGAATGATGCCATTGTGCCGTGCGCACTAGAGGACTCCAGGAGCTGGGCTGAGCCACCCGCCGGGACCCAGGAAAGACCTGGCAACCTGGACCCACCCAAGAACTCGGACTGCGCAGAGACTACACTTCCCAGAGACTTTGCAGGAGTCACTGAAAATGCAGACTCCGGTTTCCTAATACACTTTGAGACTGCCGTGTAGATGTCACGCGCGACTCCGGTTCCTAATCCAGTTTGAGACTGCCGTGTAGATGTCACGCGCGACTCCGGTTCCTAATCCAGTTTGAGACTGCCGTGTAGATGTCACGCGCGACTCCAGTTCCTAATCCAGTTTGAGACTGCCGTGTAGATGTCACGCGCGACTCCGGCCTTCTAATCCAGTTTGAGACTGCCGTGTAGATGTCACGCGCAATACCATCTGAAGGAGTTCTAAATTTGAGCCTGTAAAGGAGTGGCTGAAGCCCTGTAGCTATAGGGTGAGGGGCCAAAGTCAGGGGGACAGAGGGGGGTGGGCTGGGGGCAGTGTTCCCTCTAAGCTGAGTTAGTGTGAGCTAGCTCACAGTTTTTTAGCCTGCGGCTCACACATTTTTCTCTTAGTTCAGGGAGAATGGCTCCAGACCAAACTAATCCATGCAGTAGCCAAATTGTTCGCTCACAACATTCATGCCAGGAGCTCACAAAGCAGAATTTTTGCTCACAAGACTCCACAACTTAGAGGGAACATTGGCTGGGGGTGGTTCCAAGAAGTCAGTCCTGTAGGGGAGGAAGGTGTGGGAAGGGGTAGTGGGTCCGGGGAATCCGGAAAACATCCACTCAGTAACCTCCCGTTTTCAAACGCCATGTACAGCCATGAGCTCTTCTAAACAAATCACAGCAAGCGAAAGAAAAGGACAGAAATGAGGTAAAATCGCTGGACTACCAAAGGAGGAGCTCAGTCTGAAAACAAGGAGGGACAGTCCATGAATCCCGGAAATGGCAGGGAGCCTGACCTGGACGGCCCAGGCGAGCCCGATCTCGTCAGACCCCAGAAGCTAAGCAGGAACAGCCCCGGTTAGTGCTTGGATGGGAGGCCGCCCAGGAAGGTCACTGTGGGTCACTATGCAGAGGCAGGCAACAGCAAACCACCTCTGTTAGGTTCTAGCACTGAAAACCCCTCTGGTGGCGGCCCCAAACCTTTTCGAGCCTGTGGGCACCTTTGGAATTCTTTTTCTTTCTTTTTTCTTTCCCCCCCCCCCGAAGGGGATTTTTTATTGCATTTTTTATAACTAAGCACTACATGAAAAAAAAATGGAAGGGACTACAAACTATGGGATAAAGAAAGGAAACCTCTAAAACCCCAAGAGTGGGTGTCATACAAACAGCTTTACAAAGATTACTTGTTTATATATCTAATTTCTCCTGCGAAATCATTGAACATAGTCATCATCTGTCTATAAAGTTCAAATCATAAAATCATCGTCTACTATGACTTCATAAAGAGCCTAAGAAAGCATAGTTTAAACATTTTTTAGAATTTCAAAATTATGGTAACATATCATTTCTTATACTTTGCCTTCCTCAATTTTAGCTTTTTTGGGGGGCCGCAGCCCCCAAATTTGAGTCTAATTCTTCGCCAGAAGATGACTCTGCTCCATCACCGCCACCCTCCTTGGGACTGTCTTTTTCTTCCTCTTCTTCCACGTCTGCTGGACAGCTATTAAGATGCAAGAATTCTCTTGCCTTTTCCACAGTGTCAATTTTCTCTTTTCCATTCACGAACTTAAAGATGACTCCTTCATGCATAGTCCATCTGTAGGCAAGGCACCTTTGGAATTCTGACACAGCATGATGGGCGCAGCCACAAAATGGCTGCCACAGAACGGCTACTGCAGGAAGTGGAGACCGCCACAAAATGACTGCCACACAATGGTTACCGCAGGAAGTGGTGACCGCCACAAAATGGCTGCCACACAACGGTAACCACAAGAAGTGGAGACCACCACAAAATGGCCGCCACAGAACAGTTACCACAGGAAGTTGAGACCACCACAAAATGGCTGCCACACAACGGTTACCACAGGAAGTGGAGACCACCACAAAATGGCCACCACAGAACAGTTACCACAGGAAGTGGAGACTGCCACAGAATGGCTGCTGCAGCTGACTTTAGGGTTGCCAAGTCTGGCAAACTTACCGGCGGGGGAGGCTCCGACGAGGTCGGGAGCAGGCTCCGTATGAGCGTGCGCGTGCGCCGCCGCCGCATCACCGGAAGTGACGTGCGACGTTGCTGACGTTGGGGGGGTGACCGAGCTCGTAGGGGGGGGGAACCATATGGTTTCCCCGCTCCCCACCCCCATTTGGCAACCCTAGCTGACTTTCAGTCACACAGTGAAGGCGCTTGAGCTGTGGGGGCAGCTGGTGCCAAAGCAGCATTTTTAAACATCCGCACAGCCAATCAAATCTCCAACAGTCAATCAGAAGCCCTGCTAGGCAAAAGCCCCACCTGGCCTCACCTACTTTTCAAACACACTCGAAAGGAACCAGGAAAGGTGCTGGCGGGGGCCATGGCGGCCACAGGCACCATGTTGGGGACCCCTGACCAATGGGGTCACTATAAATCGGTTGCAACATGAAGGCAAGAAAAATATATATTAAAAATGGCAGGGAACCGCACAGTGAAGAGGGCGGTGGGGTAGTGCAAAGAACGCCTGGAGCTACCTGGGTCCACAAAAGATATATAGGGGGCCACAGCTGAGGACCTGAACACCGACATGCCCCTCTTGACTGACCTTGGGTCAGACACAAGTTCTCTCAGGAGCAGTCCTCTCAGAGCTCTCTCAGCCCCACCTACCTCACAGGGTGTCTGTTGTGGGGAGGGGAAAGGAAAGGACATTGTAAGCCACTCCGAGACTCCAAGTGAAGGGTATAAATCCAGTCTCCTCCCCCTCCTAGCAATATGTGCCCATGTAAAATGATCTGGATGGCAAACACCAGCCCGTTCTTATCAGATCTCAGAAGCTAAGCAAGGTTGGCTTTGGTTAGTACTTGGATGGGAGACCACCAAGGAAGCCCAGCATTGCTACAGAGAGGCAAGCAACCGCAAACCACCCCTGTTCGTCTTCTGCCTTGAAAACCCCACAGGGTTGCCACAAGCTGGATGCGACTTGACAGTGCTTTCCACCACCGCTGACGGGGAGTGTCTCTTTGGCACAGTGTACATTTCTTTCCGTTCTCCAGTTTTCTGGATGTGTGAACACGCACGCGCGCGCCTATGTACCAAAGCCACCGGGTCAGCACCAATGTTCCCTCTAAGCTGTGGAGTCTTGTGAGCAAAAATTCTTACTTTCTGAGCTACTGCCATTAAAGTTGTGAGCGAGCGACTTGGCTGCTGCATACATTAGTTTGCTCTGGCGCCATTCTTCCTGAGCTAAGACAGAAATGTGTGAGCCGGAGGCTAAAAAACTGTGAGCTGGCTCACACTAACTCAGCTTAGAGGGAACACTGGTCAGCACACTCAGTTGGGAATTTTCCCCAGCAGGTTTGCATGGATGGCAGCGCGCATCACAGATTCAAATGCGCACCTGCTCAGCCAGGCCGGCCTGGGCCTTTGATGGGAGAACGGTTTGCATGCAGGAGGTCCTAGGGTCAGCCCCCAGCATCTCCAACTCCAGGAAAAGGGTCTCATGCAGCACAGCAAAGAGATAATGAAGTGCATCCACGATGGACTATGTTATGATGTTATTATTATGTTATTCAGCATCAGAGAGCCAGTTTGGTGTAGTGGTTAAGTACGTGGACTCTAATCTGGGAGAACTGGGTTTGATTCCCCACTCCTCCACTTGCGGCTGCTGGATGACCTTGGGCAAGCCATAGTTCTATCAGAGCTGTCCTTGAAAAAGAACAGTTCTGTCAGAGCTCTCTCAGCCCCACCCACCTCACAGGGTGTCTGTTGTGGGGAGGGGAAAGGAAAGGAGTTTGTAAGCCGCTCTGAGACTCAGTGAAGGGGTATAAACCCAATCTCTTCTTGTCTCTTCCTCTCTTCATCTCCCTACATTCATAATGCCCTCCAAATTGGGGGCGAGGGGCAGACACAGAGTGACAACAGCTGCTTGGCTAGGCCTTCCTTCCCCTGATGTGGCCATTTTCAATCCACCGGAAGGTCTATTTTTTTTTTTAACCTAGGGTAGCATTAAGGACAGGATTCTCCCTACTTGCGGTCCGAAATGGTACAGTCCATATTTATCCCCTGTTTTCCACCCCAAGGTGGACCCAAAGCCTCCCTTTTCTCCTACCGATTACCCTGTGAGGTAGGCTATGCTGAGGGAGCGTGACCGGCCCAAGGTTCCCCCAGCAGAATGAGAATTCGAACCTGGGCCTCCCAGGTCCCAATCTGGCATTCTAACCACTACGTCATGCCGTGGAGACAGGCTACAGAAAAGCAAGCCATGAATAAAATAAACGTAAAGTAAATCAACCAGGGCCCGTCACGCATCTGCATGGATTTTAATTTTCAAGGACAGCTTTGTTAATTGACTGCTTGCTGTGGAAACTTATTTATGGGTTTGGGTGGTTCTGCATCCTTAGTTCCGGTCCCTTATAGAATCATAGAATGTTAGAGTTGGAAGGGACCTTGCAGGTCATCTTGTCCAACCACCTGCAGTCTGCAGGAGCGTAGCCGAAAGATAACCTTACAACATACCTGAAAGGTGGTCGTCCAGCCTCTGCTTGACAACATCCAGCGAAGGAGCACCCACCACCTCCCGAGGCAGTCTGTTCCACTGCTCAACCACTCTTACAGTTAGGAAGTTTCTCCTGACATTTAGCCGGTATCAACTCCCTTGTAATTTCCACCCATTAGACCTAGTCTTGCAATCCGGAGCAAGAGAGAATAGATCCGCTCCATCTTCTACGTGACAGCCCTTCAAATACTTGAAGACTGCAACCGTGTCCCCTCTAAGCCTTCTCTTGCCCAGGCTAAACAGACCCAACTCTTTCAGCCTTTCCTCATAAGACTTGGATTCCAACCCTCTCACCATCCTGGTTGCCCTCTTCTGGACCTTTGGAAGAGTCCTGCCATCACAGATTGATTTATTTCTGCTATTTATATTCCACCTTTCTCCCCAGTGGGGACCCACAGTGGCTTACTTCCTTCTCCTCTCCTCCATTTTATCCTCACAATGACCCTGTGAGGTAGGTTCGGCTGAGAGAGTGTGGCTGGCCCCAGGTCACCCAGCGAACATCCATGGTGAAGTGGGGATTCGGACCTGGGCCTCCCAGATCCGAGTCCAACACTTTCACTGGCTCTCCTGTATCTCGCTTCAAGCAGGAAGGCAACAAACGTTTTAGAAAGAATGATGTAGGCTGCAAGGATCCGGGAAACAACCACAGGCTGACCACAAAAGACCCCGGGTGCAGGTGTACACCCATCCATCTTGACCAAGAAGGGCCGTGGCTCAGTGGCAGAGCATCTGCTTGGCATGCAGAAGGTCCCAGTTTCAGTCCCCACCATGTCCAGTTAAAAGGACCGGGCAGGAGGTGAAGCGAAAGGCCGGAGAGCCGTTGCCAGTCAGAGTAGACAATATTGACAGTTGATGGACCGATGGTCTGATTCTATATAAGGCAGTGTCATGCTTTTGATTTAGCATCTTGTTGAAGGGGAGACTTTGCAGGTGGACAAACATGGATGTGATTCAGAACAAACGATGGTACAAATCTGCAGAGTGCACGTATGGAAACTTGTGCGCGAACGAACGTGCAAATCAACACACGCCTGTTCTCCCCGGGGCGTGTGGCTCCCCTGCAGGGGATCTATCTTGAGCCCCCCTCCATTACCCAACCGAACTGGAATCCAAAGTATTTCGGGACAGCAGCAGCTGTTGAGACTGCCAGCAGCTTGGTTAGGATGGATTGGGGGGGGGGGATGCCACAAAGATGACATAAGCAAAGGGAAACGGAACGGTCCCTGGACTGGAAGAAATACTGAGTCACTCACAGTGCCTGTACCCACAACAAAACCACGGCCCGGGGTTACCCAACAGAACCACGTCAGGTCTTGACACGCAGAGCCCAGGAGCGCCGAGGCGCCAGGGAGGTCACATCAGAGGCACGTCCAGGAACGCCTCTCCCTGCAAATCATGCAGGCATGGCGAGAGGACTAGCGATTGTGAAAGCGGCACATCTTCTTTGCAAGAGGCGCAGAGAAAGTCCACAGCCCAGAACAAGAGGAGCAGTGTTGGGTAAGGAGGCTTGCCTGGACATCCCTCGGTTTCCAACAACACCGAGCAAGGAGGGAACTCCCTCCTCTCCGGCCTGCGGCAGGCAGGCCAACAGGGATTGATCCGGAAAACAGCCGACCTATATCTGGAGGTCATGAACTGACGGGGATCGGGCTCCGAGTCGGAGGCGCGGGCAAAGGCGGCAAGGCTGGTGGGAGGAGGGGGAATCGATTCTCACAATGACAGAGGCCCAGCTTTGCAACGTCGGACCCGGCATGGAAAGCAGGGACAGAAGAGAGGAGAGAGGAAAGAACAGATTTCCAAAACAAGCTAAATGCGATGTTAAATGTGGACTTTATCCAGGGTGTGGTATTTACTACACCGCGGACGACTAAAAAATAAAAAAGAGATGACGATTACATAAAAATCAGCAAACTCCAACTTTTTCAGATTCTGTTCCCTTTTCTTTCTGCCCTAGGACTGTGCGGAAACTCTAAGGCCTATGTACTCTTACATGGAAATCACTCTGTCTCACAAAATTGCCAGATTTTTTGCTCATGCAAAACAGTATGGCAACGGCTCTCTCTCTCCCCCCCCCGACTCTCATGCGCACGTATATGAACACGCATACACACACATCCAGCCATCAAGATCTTGGCCAGCTCTACAACTGCGGCAGGAAATGCTGCTGTTAATACTCACGCTGCCCACCACAAACACATGAAGTGTGGGCATAGCACAAATATGTACGTATGTCTGCCGCTCTTACTATCTGTCAGCCCAGGGTTTAAAAATGCCACATATGCATCTGTTCACGTTAGGCAGATCTACTGCAGAAAACATTGGTGTAATGTTCTCCTTTCCCCAAGAAATGCTTGGGGCTCAGTGGGAGGGGACGCCTGCTGCCCGTCAGAGTGGCCAATGCTGACCTTGACAAACCGAGGCTCTGACTCAGGAGAAGGCTGCTTCGTGTGTTCACTCTCCCCTCCGCTGCCAGAAAAAAAAAATCTACATCTCTCTCTCTCTCTGTTCACCTCTGCAAGCAGAGTCCCACCCCACCACACACCCAGAAAAACAGGAAAAATAGCTTTTCTACAAAAGTTGCGGCTTGTTCCTTCTCCCCCATTCCACTCGCCCCACCCTTTCTCTCTCCCCCACCATATTTTGCGACAGCTCCTCACTGCGCTGCGCAGCCGAGTGGGGGAAGGCAGTAAAAGGGAGCCATCTCAAGGTTGATTTTCTTGTTTAAAAAACACCATGGGAAAGGCTGAGATTCTGAGGCAAACAATCCCTCTTGTTGGGCAATTTGAGTTACACAGGCACGGCGGAGTCTGAAGAAGAAAGACCCCAGAACTTATGGCAACCGATCCGGGGGAGGGGGGGGAGGATCAAACGTCCCCTGAAATCAGACCAAATGTAATTCACCAAGACTTAAATGACACGGGGGTACCAAAGAGCCTTTGAATGAACAGCAAAAAAGGAGTAAACCTCTCGGTGCCTGTCAATGTCATCAAAATGGAAACCCTGTGTACAGAGGCGACATACCTGCAAGGAGCAAACAACAGGGGGAAAGTGACCACCTCCACGGCCTACCTGTGACTCTCCAGAAGTGCCTGTCTGACTGTTGTTGGACAAGAAGAAACCAGAACCAAGTGAGCCACAGTCAGATTAAGTATCCGTTTCTTAGCAGAACCTCTTGTTCTTGGCAAAGTGGGGGCCGCATCAGTATTCAAAGGGAAGGGGATCATGGGAAAGATTGCTCCTTCTTACCAGAAATATCACTACACAGAAAGCTAGCACTTCAGGGACAGCCCAGTCTTCTCCCTGACATGCCAGCTTTCTTGGTGCAGGGTGTATTTTTGTCACATGAAGGAGCACTCCGTTCCAGAGGCCTCCCCGCCACCTCCAGTACTACAATCCAGACACAGTTTTATCGCTTCCATGAGAATGAGGGCAAAATATAACACTCTTGCTTCCACACAGCAAGGATTCTCTAGCATTCACACTAGCAATCCAGTATCTATACGGGAAAGCTCTGCATACTTTACTCCAACACTTGACATTTCCCCCTCATTTTCCCCCCATTGTGGCACCAGTGGACTTTTAATTTTTTTAAAGAAAAAATCAGTAATTGCAATAGTACTATAGCCATTACTGATTTTTTAAAGCCCTCTGGTGACATAGTAGGGAAAACGGCTAATGGAAGGAATATGGTACCAATGTGTACTACAGGGCCTTCAAAAATACACACCTTCTCGTCCAGGTGGCATGCTAGCATACTTGGACTACAGACTTTCAGAAAAGATGGTAGTAAAACCGAGTTTGAGAAAATGCGTAGGAAAGATGGGGAAGACCTGGAAAGTGGACGACTAGAAGTCAATGTCTTAAAAACATAAGAAGAGCCCTGCTGGATCAGACAGGATGTCCATCTAGTCCAGCACCCTGTCTCACACAATCGCCAACCAGTTCCTCTGGAGGGCCAACAACAGGGCATAGAGGCCGAGGCCTTCCCCTGAGAAGAGCCTCAGAAGAGCCCTGCTGGATCAGACCAGGGAGGGTCCACCTTGTCCAGCCTCCCGTCTCACACAGAGGCCAGCCAGTTCCTCTGGAGGGCCAACAGCAGGGCAGAGAGGCCGAGGCCTTCCCCTGATAAGGACACCAGAAGAGCCCTGCTGGATCAGACCAAGAGTCCATCTATTTATTATTTGTTTGTTTGTTTGATTTTTACCCCGCTCTCCCCGCCAAGGAAGGCTCAGGGCAGCTTACAAGTCTCACACAGTGGCCAACCAGTTCCTCTGGATAGCCAGCAACAAGGCATAGAGGCCGAGGCCTTCCCCTGATGAGAACCTCAAAAGAGCCCTGCTGGATCAGACCAGTGGTCCAAATAGCCCAGTGTTCTGTCTCACACAGAAGCCAACCAGTTCCTCTAGAGGACCAACAACAGGACATAAAGACCAAGGCCTTCCCCAATGTTGCCTCCTGGCTCTGGGATTCAGAGGCTCAGTGCCTCTGAATGTGGAGGTTCCCCTCAGCCACCATGGCTAATAGCCACTGATAGACATTTCCTCCATGAATCTATCCAATCCCCATTTAAACCTGTTCATTCCTCTGGCAGCGAATTCTACATTTTAATCACTCTCTGTGTAAATATCATATGAACGCTCCCCAAAAGAGCTCTGAAGTTTGTAAAAGAAGGTGGGGGGAAACTTCAGAGCGCAAGTGACTGCTGCAGCTCAGAAACCAGCTAAGAACCAAGCTCTGAAATGTGCAAAAAAGATGGAAAAAACGCTTTTGAGTGCAAGCACTTGCTGTGGCTCGGAAAACATTTAAAAACCAGCAGCCACCAAGCTCCGATCGTACCTTTGCTATGAACTCAGACTCAATTCAGATGTCAAGAACAAACTGGACTTTGCTTGTGACGAGGACACTGCGCAGGGTGACTGAAGAAAGAAGCATACAAACTTTTCCCGTCTGTTG
This sequence comes from Gekko japonicus, assembly GCF_001447785.1. Classification (NCBI taxonomy): domain Eukaryota; kingdom Metazoa; phylum Chordata; class Lepidosauria; order Squamata; family Gekkonidae; genus Gekko; species Gekko japonicus. Next base: position 642,054 of record NW_015164685.1, read on the forward strand.
TGAGGTCTCCTTGCGGGAGGCACAAACAGCTTTTTTGTCTGTTTCCCAGTAACCAGAATTCTTAACGAATAATTTAATCCTGGTTCTGAGTCCCACTGAACTAGGAAAGAGAGAAAGAAAATGCGGCTTGTTTAAAACACCTCCAGTGGGACGTCACGGCCCACTAGAGTTCGTTACGGATTTTAGACTTCAAATCTTGGTGCGCCGTGTGTGGGGAGAGAAAGAGGAAGGGAGCACGCAGGTCAAACAAATGGGGTTCGGGTGCCCTTGTTTGGGCCCACTATTGCATGTAGAGCTCACATCCGCAATACGGAAATAACATGTCCTGTCAATGAGGAATTTCACATTACCCTTTTTAAGCCGGTTTGAAGCCGTTTTTGATCCGTCGTGGAGTAAACCGGTATAGGGCTGCCATTTCACACATGGCTTTCCCCTACCGGTAAACGGCTGGATCTGAAGTGGTTTGCCATTTCAGACTGCACGGCTTTTCCTACTTTTTCCTGCCGTTTTTCGCCCGCGCAGGCGATCTCCGGCTTTTTTTTAAAAAAAGTTCGCTTTAGAGCGCTATAGTGCTATAACACGACACTGCAGGCAATCCAATGGGGTTGCTATAATGCTGTTTTGCTGTTCCAGCATGACTTCCCAAACTCCTCTCAAGAGTGGCGAATGGACAGCAAAACCACATCAGCCAACCATGATCAGGTACTCTTTGATCAAAAAGGTACAGCTTCGTGGATCCTGTTCCTGATACCAGGAGGCGACGTGGGACTAATAAACAGAGGGTACATTGCCAGAAATTTCACAGAGGTGGGTGATGAACAGAGAGACAATCAGAAATTGTAAAGTATGTTTAAATTAAAAGATACACGCTTTACTGAGTAATTTGAATTTAGAAAATAAGCACCCTAAGCGCTGAATCAATCCGGGACCTCCAAACTCATCAGCAAGAACACTGAAATACAGTTTCTTTTCGCTGAACAACTGCACAGAATATTCTGTACACTCTTCCTTATACTTTGCAAGAAAAAAACTTGCCTTTTTAAAACAAAAGCTGAAAATACAGGGAAAGAGCTTGAAATATCCCTGGAAGGACAAGGCCTCCATAGAAGAAAAGAGAACAGATTGAATCTCAGAGTGGCTTGCAATCTCCTTTCCCTCCCCCTCCCCACAAGGTAGGTGGGGCCGAGAGAGCTCTTTTGAAAACTGCTCCTGAGAGAACAGCTCTGAAATAACTTGTGACTGACCCAAGGTTACACCAGCTGCTGCATGTGGAGGAGTAGAGAATCAAACCCGGTTCTCCCAGATTAGAGTCCGCGCTTTGAACCAGTACACCAAACTGTAGACAGTGCCCCCCACATACAAATTTATCTATTTACGGTATTTATATTCCACCTTTCTCCCCAGTTGGGACCCACAGTGCCTTAAATTGTTCTCCACTCCTCCATTTTATCCTCACAACAACCCTGTGGGGTAGGTTTGGCTGAGAGAGTGTGACTGGCCCCAGGTCACCCAGCAAGTTTCTGTGGCAGCATGAGAATCTGAACCTGGGTCTCCCAGATCCAAGTCCAACACTTTTCCTGGCTCGTCGATGTCTCGCTTCAAGCAGGAGGACAACAAACTTTTTAAAAAACCCACGCACCCACCCTGCAATGAAAAGACACTATTAGAAAGGATAAGTAAAGGGAAGGTAAAAGCGGGTCTCTCGCTGCAGCTGAAGGCGAACCACTGGTCCCCCGTCTCTCCGCCCTACAGGGATGTTGCAAAGTCCTTCCGACAACCCCAGACGGGAAGCAAGGGCTGCTGAGGTGGCCAGATAGGGAACTTGCGTTCGAAGGCTCCGGGGGGCCCCTCAGCCTTCCGAGAAGCACCGATGGGGTGGGTGAGCAAGGTCAGCCTGTGTGGTGCGAGAGGGCCTCTTGGCATTACACAAATGCAAGACCTTCCTCTTGTCCCACGTCCGCCGTCTCCTCCTTCTTCACTCCCTCCCCCATCAGGTGAGGCTTGCGACAAAATTCTCTGGTTCTGCAAACAGCAGAGGGGAAAATAAACCTGCTTCTTGAACTGACAGCGAGCGCGCGGGGGGGGGGGATCACACAGCAAAATGCACTCTGTGCAAAAAATCCCCTGCATGCAGAAACGTAGCCTGCCAGGGCTCAAGCCAAAACCTGGCACGCCAGTCTTCCCTATGGAATGGATGTTTCCCCCCCCTTTTTTTTAAGTGGAGGAGCATGCAATCAGTCCAGCCCTCGTTTGCTCAGCCGAAAAAATAGGTTTACCATCTCATCTGCTATTGGTGAGAACTAAGCCCCCAAGGCGGGTTTGCCAGCTCTGGGTTGGGAAATTCCTTGAGATTTGGGGGGGGGCGCCTGGAGAGGGGGGGGTTTGGGAAGGGGAGGGATCTCGGCGGAGTCTAATGCCATAGAGTCCACCCTCCAAAGGATGAAGAGCAATTAGGAGACTTTCTGATATATGATATATTTGGATACATTGTGTTGTGTATTGTGTTACTGGTAAGTGCAGAATGCCTGAGCTTCAGCCACAAGCTCCATTGACTCTTGGTATCCTAAAATCTGCAACAGGATTGGTCGGTGTCTGGACACAAACCAGTCAGGACACTACTTGACTTTCGGCGGGAACAATTCCCATTGGTTCTGAGCACTCATCTTTGATTGGACGTTACTGTTCCAGGGGGTGTGGTTTTCCTGGTTCAAACTGTATAAAGTTGGGTCGTTCTGTGTTGTCGGTCTGTGTTCTCTGTGTTAGGAGCTGAATGAAGATATCACTTGTTTGAAATGCTGCCTCGATCTCAGTACATAAGACATTTGTATGTGGCGATTACCTTTATATTCATCAGAAGTTGTTTTATTGTGCGCCACTGAGGAAGGCAGTGAGCCAAAATGTCTTCGGTGCTTTCTGTTGTATTGTATTCTTTGACCAACTGTACCTGTATCATAGAGCAATATTTATGGTATATGTGTAATTTATGGAAAACTGAAACTAATTTTAAGGGTTTTTTTTAAAAAAAATATGTATTCGTTTACTTAATAAATGCCTTCCGGTTATTTGAGGTGAGATTTGAACAAGGAACCCCCAACTGACGGCTCTCCATACTGTCTCTAGTATTATTCCCATTGTAGAGGCGAGACACTGAGGCAGAGTTGAAAGGCTGATCCGCTCAAGGCCTCGGGTGACGAACAGAAGTTGCTTCCCATTCCCGGTCTCTGCACTGTTGACCTGCAGCCGGGGAATTAGGACCCACAACTGACACTCCGGTAGTATCATAGCCAGAAAAAAAGGACAAAAAGAGAGAAACAGGAGAGAAGGAAAACCAACTTCCCAAAAAGAAAAAGATTAAAAACTTGGAAGTGTATCCTAAATTCACCACTAGTTGTAAAAAGATGGCCAACGGTTGAAGGCTACATCCTACCTCTCCCCAAGTCGCCCTCAGGAGGCAGTCAGAATCCTTCATTATCCAAAATCCACCACAGAAGGGGGGGGGGGCTTCTTTTCAGTTCCAGTTTGGTGTAGTGGTTAAGTGCATGCACTCTAATCTGGGAGTGTGTGGGGAGAGAAAGGGTTTGATTCCCCACTCTTCCACTTGCAGCTGCTGGATGACCTTAAGCAAGCCATAGTTCTGTCAGAGCTGTCCTTGAAAGAGCAGTTCTCGAAAGAGCTCTCTCAGCCCCACCTACCTCACAGGGTGTCTGTTGTGGGGAGGGGAAGGGAAAGGCGTTTGTAAGCCGCTCTGACACTCTGCGTGAAGGGTGGAGTATAAATCCAGTCTCTTTTTCTATAAATATACAGAGCTGCTACATGCCCAAGTCAGAGCATTAACATGGGACTCTCTATTCCGATTGCCAGCCACTCACCAGGGTGCCAAGGTTTTCCCAGTTTTACAATTATTAAGCTATTCAAAAAGGCTACACTGCTTAAAATCTGTGTGTCCATCGGGGCTGCCAACTCCAGGCAAGGATCTGTAAATTCAAATTGCCAGTAAGCGGAGTTGATTCTGGAATAATTCTTTGCCAGGGTTACTATCTTTAGAAATTGATTTTTTTTTGTTTAAAGTTCAATGTCAGTGGTATTTAATTCTGTATATGTGGAAATAAATTTACAGATTTAATTATAAGTGTTGGGAAATACAAAGCATGGAAGGAAGGCTTCTGGTCTGGTTTTTTGGTTGGTTTTTTTGAAAATGCAATAAAGAATTCTGGTCATCAGGATAACAGGACACTGGAAGGTTGACAGGTGTCAGGATACCTGTAGGAAATTCTCTGGAAGCATGCAACTTCTCTGTATTTTACCAGGTTCCTTAAAGGTCACTGTGGGTAAAGCAGATTTGGAACTAAAACGGAATCTCCAGATGCAGAAGAAATCATGGTTTTGTCTGGAAAAAGGGAATACTGCCACTACCATTCCAGTAGAATAATTTTACAGAATATGGGACTTGGCTATCTCAGTTAAACTGGCTTATTGCACAAAGGCCCGGAAGGGTTGATTAACAGAAAAATAACTTTGTGCAATGCAAGTCTTTATTTGCAAAGATAATTTCCCCCCCTCGTTATATCAAGATACACAATCGACACCAGTGACCCTCTAACTAGAACCTGGGATCTTCCCCAACAATATAAAAGTTCTTATCTCAGAGCTACAGTCCCTCACTTCAAACATGGTTATGAAGCCTTGCCCCTCTTGGCTGGTGGGCTATAGAGTATGCTAACTGGGTCACGGGTTTTAATCCAGTTCTCTTCTGTCAGACACTGTAGCCACACCATACTTGATCTGTTTTTAAAAAGCCTTTCCAGTAAAAAAAAATCGATCTGCTTCTCTTTAGTCAGTTCCAGCTTTCAATTAATAATTACTTATATTGTCACTTCTGTGTTGGTTGTCTTTCCTAAGTTCGACTTTAAAGTGATGGTAGAGGTTTAATTGTTGCTATTTTAATTACAAGTATAGTATATACATACAGCCTGCACAGCATAGGGCTTAGAATGCTCTACGAGGTTTGGGGAGAGAACAAAGTTTGAGCCCAAAGGCACCTTTAAGACCAACAAAGTTTAATTCTGGGAATAAGCTTTTGTGTGCATGCATCAGGTTTGGGGAAGTTCAAACCCCCGCTTACCATGAAACTCATTCGGCAACCTTGGGCCAGGTTACTCACACATCTGAGCTCCCTTGCACACCTTCTCACTCCGCCTACCTCACAGGGTCGTTGTAACAACAACACAAGAGAAGGGAATAACTAGGCGCACAGTTCTCAGCCCTTGGAAGAAGGACAAGATTAAAATGTGGGGCGCTTAAAAAATAGTCAGTAACATGAAATACAACGTTGGGATGCATCTACTTCAGTACCTGGGAAAGTGACCGATCAAATACGGTAATAGTAACTAAATGAAATACTAATATTAATGCCGGATTTCCAGGGCAGAAGGTGCCCGATTTGCAGACAGGCTTGATCCTTTCCTCGTTTCAGATATGAAGCAATGTCCCAATCCTCCTGCCAACAGAACTGCCCTTCCCCCCCCCCCCTCGTGACACAGAGAGAAGGTCATTTCAGCTTGATCCAACAGCCCAGCAACACAACCGGCTACTGTTTCCTGATATACACACAGGGGCTCCAAAGAGAAAGGGGTTGTGGGGGGGGGAGAGGAAAGGCATATAAAGAAAAAGGGGTCAGCCCTTCTCCACCCACCCAGCTCCCCCCTTCTCTACCACCCCGGCAGGCAGCCACGGCAAGCAGGATTCGGTTTTCATTTGGCATGGAGGCAGTGGCAGCCCCATCCTCCCTTAATGCTTTCCGACAACTGGCAGGGGAAATTCAAATGGAGAGCGTAAGGGGGGAGGCGGGGGAAACAGAGAGGGAATTGGATCCTAGATCAGAGAGGGAGGGAGGGAGGGGGAGAGAGAGAGAGAGAGAGAGAATATGAAGACGAGGACCCCACAGGCAACATATTTATTAATTAGGCCCTTTTGGGGATATCGGAACCGTACTTGAATCCTTTTTTTTTTTTTTAATGCTAACTAAATTCTCTATGCCCACTACTTGAATTCCATGATTTTGCCAGCCGGGAATCCCACATGATCCTGCAAACAGGGTTTTGTGAGCAACCTGGGTCTGTGCCTTTAACGGTACATGAATGAGAAGATAAAAGCTTTGCGGGCATGGAAATAGACCTTGACACTTGGCTAATATCTACCGACACGGAAGCAGGGAGCCATTATGGAGTTGGCACTGCCCTGCAAAAAGAAGAGGGCACACCCCATTGGTTAGAACGGTGCTGCTCGGAATTCTGCCAAAGATATCGAACAGGTCTCCCTGGCTTCCAGAATCCCTTCAGAAGCAGCCCCCTCGTCACCTTGACTGGTCCAAATGGACCACCGCGCAATGTTGCATCTGCCGTTCAGGCATCAAGATTTCCCCCCCTCATGGTTTTTAAAAAGACTACAGATCTACCCACGGATAGGCCAAAAGTCCAAATTTTGAGGCAGCCACGACCAGTGTTCCCTCTAAGCTGAGTTAGTGTGAGCTAGCTCACACTAACTCAGCTTAGAGGGAACATTGGGCCCACGACCCATCCACCCACCACCAGCCACGCAACGAAGTTAGCCCTTTCGATCAGGCATGATGTTTTATTTTTATTTATTTAGGGAATGTCGAGGCCACGTCTCCGGAGGCTTGCTTAAGAACACGGCAATTCAAGGCACGATAAAGCTGATAAACCCGAAGGATTGGGCACGCACACGAAAGCTTATACCCCAAATTAAACTTTGTTGGTCTTAAAGGTGCTGCTGGACTCAAACTTTGTTCGACTTTCAATAAGATAGATTCTGGTGGGGTAGCCGTGCTGGTCTGAAGCAACAGAACAAAGTTTGGGTCCAGCAGCACCTTTAAGACCAACAAAGTTTAATTCTGGGTAAAAGCTTCTGGGTGCATGTACACTTCTTCAGATACACACATGCATCTGAAGAAGTGTGCATGCACACAAAAGCTTATACCCAGAATTAAACGTTGTTGGTCTTAAAGGTGCTGCTGGACTCAGGCTTTGTCCAAGGTAGAGAATTCTAGTTTTTGAACTGCATCTCACTGTCGTACCACACAGAGGTTCCTATAACTTGGTCACTATTCACCCTTGGCTTCTCTCCCCCAGTCCCTGTTCTCGGATTTACAGGCCTCCAGTTCCATCCATTGTGACCAGGTACGGGCTGGGGAGATAGGGTGGTTTTAATTAGAGGCCGGCAGGCCACAGATCAGCCAGCTTGCAACAAGACAGAATTCCCGCCCCCTTCTTCCAGGGAATGGTCCACTTGAGGAAGCCTTTGGACTCTCTCTTACACAGGCTGGTCACCAAGTCGCCTACAACCCCCTTTGTACAGTTTCAGTATCTGACAGATAACATTCCATGAGCCATACCTGAGAAGCAGGGTAGATGGAAGGTAACAAGCCAGGAAACCCAACAAGATGGAAACCAGGGGCGGGTGGGTAGGTCAGTGGGGAAAGGAGCAGCAGAGGATTGGCAGGTTGTACAAATGGGGGGGAAATTTCTCATGTTCACCCCCAAAACCTTGCATCTCTCCCCCCAAAGTCTTTCTTGTTTTTCTGCATTTCCAGTAAAACCTGGAAACATTTTTTCCAAGGGGGCTTTAAAGAGAAACAGAAATCTATTTTTGTACAGGGCCATCTGCAGAGATGGCACTTTTCGGAATCAAGCAAGCTCCAAAAGAACAAAGAAAACAAGTGTCTCTGCCCGGAGTAGTTTACAGTCTCCCAGATTCAACACAAGCGGATGGATCCTCTGTGACTGGCTGTACAGTCCAAACTCCACAGCACAAGGAACAGGCCAGCACCTTCTTTCTGCACCCCAAACCTCTCTCTGAGCTGATCCAGTTTCACTTTCCCACTAAGGGCTATTCCACTCCTGGAATTTGAAGTAGAGAAACACTGCTTAACCCCCCCCCCCCCCCAACACTGGCATATTTCTGCTAAAAACACCGCCACTGCTACCTTTGCTTACCTTCTCAAATACGTGACTGATGGGAAGAGGTATGTGCGGGGGTGCGACTTTCAACAGGAAAAGTGGCTTGTTAGAGAGAAAACTCTGCCTCCCTCTAAGTTCCTGCTGCACTCAAAACTTCAGCCTCTCCAAGTTGTTTTTCATCTAAAAAAGCCACAAGTGTAGCACTTGCACATGACATGTAGTTGCTTCAAAGGTCACAGATCTCTCAAAGCCGGTGATTCCCAAACTGTGCGTCATGACTCTCTCACAGCTTGGTTGTGAGGCCTCAAGTTCCGGGAAGAGGCGGCTCTGGACCCAAACTGAGCCAGTTTAGTGTAGTGGTTAAATGCGCAGACTCTAATCCGAGAGAACCGGGTTTGATTCCCCACGCCTCCACTTGCAGCTGCTGGATGACCTTGGGCAAGCCATAGTTCTGTCAGAGCTGTTCTTGAAAAAGAAAAGTTCTGGAAAGAGCTCTCTCAGCCCCGCCTACCTCACAGGGTGTCTGTTGTGGGGAGGGGGAGGGAAGGGAGTTTGTAAGCTGCTCTGAGACTCCGAGTGGAGGGCAGGGTATAAATCCAATCTTCTTCTTCCTATTAGGAGTGAGCAGGAGGTCCTACATGGCCATTCATTCCCAGGGGTTCAGCTTCCTCCTGCATGGAGAGAAACACTGCCTGAAGCCCCACTGCTGGCCCCTCATATGTCTTCATAGGGTTACCACCTCTGGGTTGGGAAATAACCTGGAGATTGGGGGGGGTGGAGCCTGGGGGGCCGGAGTTTGGGGAGGAACCTCCGAAGAGTACAATGCCCCAGAGGACACCCTTCCAAAGCAGCCCTTTCCTCCAAGGGAACCGATCCCTGCAGTCTGGAGATCAATAGCAGGTGATCTCCAGGCCCCACCTGGAGGTTGGTAACCCTACTCTTCAATCATCCTCAATATCTGCTCTTGGCCCAGTGTACAAAATTTCAGGCGCCAGCCTCGTGCTGGGCCAAATACGTATTCCTAATTCCAAGGCACTAACGTCAGATTTGTTGGCGTGTGGCAACCGGGCTCCAGGAATTTTGCTTCCCTTCCCCTCCCTGGCACGGCCATCCGAAGTCAAACTGGGCTGGTGAGGGAGTTGGGCACTGATATTTCTGCGCGATGCCCAAATACTTAGGGCAGGAATCATCTAGGGCAGTGGTTCTCAACTGATGGTACGCAAAAGGCAGCATGCAGGGTTTCCTAACAATTATTACAAATTTGTTCCACCCTCAAACCACATGTCCACCTGCAAGCGTGACGTGATGTGATGTTTCCCGCTGACCCTACCTGGCCATGGATTATCCATCTGTGATCCTTTGGCATGGTAGTGGTCACTCTGGACACCCCGTGTTTCTCCTAATGCTCCATTACCCCTACCTGCCAGCCAGTGCCCTTGATGCGTCGCTTCCTGCTGGCTTTATCTGCCATGGATTCTCCAACTGTGACATTCTGGCATGCTAGCAGTAACAACACAAGGCCTGCAAACATATAAATGACCTTCTCTGAAAAAGCAGCTTTTTTTGTGTCTATGTATTCAATAAGAGGGGCTGTGGTGGCTCAGAGGTTAAGATGCTGAGCTGCAGACCAGAAGGTCTGTAGTTTGACAGTTTGAGACCCAAGTGCCGCGTGACAGAGTCCCGTCTCTGGCCCCAGCTCCTGCCAACCTAGCAGTTCGAAAGCAAGAAATTGCAAGTAGATACACAGGTACCGCCGCGGTGGGAAGGTAACAGCGTTCCGTGTGCCTTGGCGTTTAGTCATGCCGGCCACATGACCACGGAAACTTCTTCGGACAATGCTGGCTCTTCGGCTTGGAAACAGAGATGAGCACCGCCCCTTAGAGTCGGATTCGACTAGCTTTCGAGCAAGGGAAACCTTTACCTTTTATTTGATAAGACAGATGGGATGTAAAATACAAAAAGCTGAGAATCGCCATAGTGGCAGAACTGCAAAGCGGGAAGGTCCATGCAGATCTGAACTATTAAATTCAGGTGGGGCAGCCGTGTTGGTCTGAAGCGGCAGAACAAAGTTCGTGTCCAGTGGGGGGGGGGCACCTTTAAGACCAACAAAGTTGTATTCCAGGTATAAACTTTCATCTGCATGCACCCTTCTTCACATAGTTACCAGCCTGTACATACAGGTAGAAGGTGAGCAGCAAATTAGCATACAGCATAATGAAGATATTTAACAGATGCAAGGACCAAACTGAAAAGGTCATCATTTGTCTGGGTTTTATTCCAGGGTGGGGAAACACAGTGAAGGAAATAAATATATCAAAATTGGAGATTTCAAATTCGTTGGAATTTTCTTTTTCAGTCATTTAAGTTAGTGGCACGATGGTATACAACCCCCACAAAATGTCACCATATAACTCCTGCTAACTCACCACTGTGCTGGAAGGCCTGTGGTGAACCTGGCTCATATATTCATAGTTGGTGGACTTGCATAAAAATCCAGATTTCTTGGAAATTAGTATGAACACATATAAACACCATAACTGGCTACACACTACCAGAGAGTCCCCAACGAGTCCTACTAAACCTTCAAAAAAGGAGTTAAACATTCCCAAGATAAGATGTGAGCTTATTTCGATATTAATACTGGACGCAAAGAACGTTATAGCCACAAACTGGAAGATGCCAAACTCCCCTTCAATAGACGCCTGGTATTCTAAAATCTGGGATTATGCCATTACGGACAAAATGACAGGCTACTTCAAATTACCTGGAGAAAGGGTACCCTTTTTTGGAGAAATGTTGTTTTGATTGAGAAAACCTGAATTTTGAAAATAACAGAAATAGTACATTTATAGCCCTGTTGTAATAAAAGAGATGGCGTTACAGAGAACTATATTTTGACAAAACTCAGTGTTACGTAGTAAAAGTTGGTTGTTTATTTTTGTTCTACTGTTATTGTATTACTGTTTAATTTGTTGAAATGATTAATACCAGGGCCGGGGCCTTTTCAGTGGCGGCCCCTACCTGGTGGAATGAGCTCCCGGAGGAGATCTCTCACAGTTCCACAGGGCCTGCAAGACGGAGCTCTTCCACCAGGCATTTAATTAGGGGCCGCCGCTGCCAGAGAGCCCTGGCTCGCGGTTTTAACATCGAGCCGATGCCACAAGAAATTATGAGCAGAAGAATATGTGAGAACATCTGGGAAGCGGAAATTCATTTTGAAAACGAGCCGTCTAAGTTAATCTTTTAACTGCCGCCAGCACTTTGTGTTGGTATTTGTTTTCTCTGTTGTGTTTTAAATAATTGTATGATTTTAACAGTATTTATGCTTGTATGGAAGCCGCCCTGAGCCTGCTTTGTGGGGAGGGCGGGGTATAAATCTGATAAATAAATAAATAAGCTTTTTTAAAAAAATTGGAGACTGATGGGCAGATGTGCCCTTCTTAACTGTTGGAATGCTGAACTATTCAAGAGGGCTCAATGAGTAGCTGTGCTAGTCTGTCTGCAGCCGTAGAAAAGAGCAAGAGTCCAGCAGCACCTTAAAGGCTAACAAAATCTGTGGCAGGGGAGGAGCTTTCTTTCTTTCTTTAAAATGTATGTCTATTTAAGAATTTAATAACAATACAAGGGAAGTACAACAGATGCCTGCAGATGACATACAAAAATAGGTTAGCAAAAACATTAATGCTTAACTATGCCCAGGCTGAAGACGCCAGAGAACTATATTACACACTACAAAACATCTCTTAAGGCAACGGGCAACAGTCGTATAATAAATACGTATCTTTCCAGTCAAATTTTAAATCAGTGTTCTGAAAGTAACTTCAGATATTATCTTAGATCTAAGCCAAATGATTTTTCAGGTTCAAGTTTCAAAAGGGTATCACTGATCTGTATAAAGGATTTGCTGGAATTATATCAGATTCAGCCATATAGTTAATGAGTGAATACCAGGATGCTATAAATTTTTCTTCAGATTTGCTGGAGGAGAGATTGAGTGTGCGAAGTGAGATTTTGGACATAATGAAGTGGTCCCAAATACGATTTTGCCAGGAGCTTTCTTGAGACACTGCTCACATCTTCAGACTAACACGGCTACCCATCTTGATCTATCGCAGGGTTGTTTGGGTATCTGAAGAAGTGAGCAACGACTCACAAAAGCTCCTCGTGCCACAAATGTTGTTAGTCTTTAAGGTGCTACCAGACTTCTGCTCTTTTCGAGTCAAGAGGCCCCTTCTGCACAGGTAACAGAGTTGCGCTGCACAAACACGGGCTTACAAACTTGCTTGGCTAAAGGATTAGGTATTTGGGGAGGGGGGTCGATATACCGCTGTGTATAACTTATTCTAAGCAGGAGCCTATTTAAGGAATTTCTGTACTGCTTAATGTGTCACGTGAATACTTAGGCTGTGCTCCAGTCCTTTCCGGTGGTTCCAGACTTCGAAAACACTAATGCGTTAATTACAGGACTGTTCCGGCTCCCTAGGCGTAACCCACCTGGAGTCCCTGCAAGAAAGGCGGACTACCAAAAAAAACCAAAAACCCAGCAACTTGGATGGGAGCACAGAGCTGAGAACCCAGTTTCTCCCTCCAGTCTGCTTAGGGTCCGTCAGGTCCTCCCTGGCCACCGGTGGGGGATGGGTGGAATTGCCAGATCCAGGTTGGGAAACTCCTAGAGATTTAGAGGTGGAGCCTGGGGAGGACAGGGACCCCAGTGGGGTGTAACACCATAGAGCTCACCCTCCAAAGCATCCCTTTTCTCCAGGGGAACTGATCTCTGTAATCTGGAGAGAAGCTGTGATTCTGGGGGATCCCCAGGTCCCACCTGGAGGCTGGCATCCCTAACACTTTGTGCCCTTCATCTCAGAGAAGATGGCTTCCACTGTGCCTGGCTTGGCCCTGTCACCTTTTCCTGACCCACAGGAGGCAGAATCTCTGGGGACACCCTCCTGTCAAAGAAGGGTTGGGCTCCCCCTCCCTTCCTCCTCCTCCACTCCCATCCCAACAGGCTCCTACAAGCAACATATTAATAAAGGGAGAAGCAGGAGCTCTCCCTGCGAATGATTTCCAAACGACATTTCTAAATTTGGAGACAGAGGTGGGGACCAGTGTTCCCTCTAAGCCGAGTTAGTGTGAGCTCACAGTTTTTTAGCCTCCGGCTCACACATGTTTGTCTTTGCTCAGGAAGGAGGGCTCCAGAGCAAACTCATCGATGCAGCAGCCAAATCACTCACTCACAGCCTTAATGCCAGTGGCTCACAAAGTAGAATTCTTGCTCACAAGACTCCACCACAGCTTAGAGGGAGCATCGGTGGGGACTGAGACACAGCACACAAACAACCCTCTTTGCACAGCAGTGGTGGCTTTTGCACAACTTGGCCAACCAGGAACAGAACCTCACATGCCGGCCAGACTGGTGTGGAGAAGTGGAGGAGGAACTATTCCATCCCCAGGCTATGCTCATGCAGAAATGCTGTTGGGGGGGGGGGATCGTCCATGCATGGAAGCAAGGTGGGGAGGAGGGGAGAGTGAACTGGCAGCTGCTGCAGTATCTGCAAACAAGCAGCCCTTTTATAGAGCTGGCATGAGCGTATGTCCCAGGGCTGTCTGTGCCTGCAGGCCGCCAGCGCCACAAAAACAGGGCTTCACACAAGCAAAGCCTCTTGTGCGGACGCAGTCTAGCTGAGCGTATCCGCATGTACCCGAGAGCTGTTTGTTGTGGCTCCCACCTGGCGGAACGGTCTGAGGAAGCCTGGAAGGATCCCACATCCTTATCCACAGAACACACCAAACAGAATTGCTCAAAAGGGCATTTTTATAACATGGAGCGAGGCTGTGATTAACAGCCATGAAATTCCAGGCAACTACGGTTGCTTCGCTGCTTGCATATTTTGCACGCATTCACTTTCCAGTTTTGCAGTTCCGCTCTGCTGCAGTATTGGTTTGCATTGCCCTGTAACACTTTATGTTTTTGGCACTTCGCTTTCTAATTCTGTAGGCCGGCTTTATGCACTCTGGGAGGAATTGGCTGTTTTGTTCTTATTGCATCGTTTCTTTTAAACTGTGTTTCTGCAAGAGAGGTGAACTATGAATGAAGTCAACAGGCCGCTGGAGAACTTAATTGGCTTTACCAGATCCTCAGGTCCAAAGAGCCACCATGCTCCAGAATTCAGGGGTCATTTCCTGCAGGAGCGCACAGGAGCAGCGCTCCGGCTGTAAAGAGCCCAGGGGGCGGGCACATGCAACAAGCCCCACCCCCTGCTCTCAGCAGTCCTCAGTCAGAGCAAGAAGCAGCCAGGCAAGTTGCAGAGCCCCCCCCCCCGGTCCAAAACAGTCCAGTGGCACCTTTAAGACCAAGTTTTATTCAGGTACAAGCTCTCCCTCCTCTGCCAGGACAGTTCTGCACATTCCCCCCCCCAATAGTTAGCAATCCAAAACAGTCCAGTGGAGCCTTCTGACACACTTCCGGTGATGTCAGGGGGTGTGACGTATGCAAATAAGTTATGCTAATGAGTCATGCTAATGAGCTCCTGCACCTGACCCCTGCTCCAGATCAAAGAGAGATGGGTTTGCAAATCCAAACGCTGCCTCGGCCGGGGGGGTGGGAAGTGCCCTCAAGTCGCAGCCGACTTATGGCCACTGGGTTAGGGTTCTCCAGGCAAGTGACGTTCCAAGGGGGTTTGCCATTGCCTGCCTCTGCGCCGCAACCCTGGACTGCCTCGGTGGCCTCCCATCCAAGTACCAACCAGGGCCAACCCTGCTTAGCTTCTGAGATTTGGCAAGATCAGGCTAGCCTGGGCTATCCAGGCCAGGCCTGCCTGAGCGAGGGACTCCTTTAACAACGCTGCCACACTGCAGCCTTCAGTCATTCACCTTTGTAAAATCGGAATAAAATAGATTTTCGCAGACATGAAGCAGTACCGGTAGGAATAAAATTAATCCCTGCAGACATTGCTAGGCTCGGAGCGCCTCTTCTGTTCTTTAAAGGAAAAGATACTTCCTGCATTATTATAATAAAAAAGCGTCTGAGCATTCACAGAGTGCTTTCCCCTCCGGCAACGGCCGTCTGCCTTCAGACTCTGAGAATGAAGAAGCTGGCAGGCCTCCCAATACAAGCCCAAGCTCTGGCATCTCTCTCACGAACAATTAAGTACCGCTTCCACATCTCCGGCCAGCATTCTCGAACGTAATCTGGATGTTTTTCAAAAATTTCCAAGCTTAGAGCTGGATTCCTGTGCCAGGGCTAAACTTCAGGCTGGTTTCCCGTCCCTGCCTGTACCCACTGACTTTCGACACAGCTGCTGGGAAGATGAAGAAGGGGAAATATGTGCTGGGGGGAAAATGACAAGTTCCCCACTCATTAGCCTATGAAGATTCAGCATGCCACAGAAGAGTGGCTCCACAGGTGAGGTACCTGCAGAGGGAAGAATCCCAGATGGATTCAAGCAGGTGAACCAAACTAGCAGACAGGAAAATAGATGCGTGCACCCCTCCCCATGCAGTGTGGTGGTTTGGAAAATTCCTCCCCAAAGCCAAATACGGCGACTGGTCGGATCTGGAGGGCAAGCAAAGGCCACCTTTTGAGTCTGCCGGAGATTCAAGGACGGTCCGTGTTGCAGATATACCGAAACGAATCCTTGTACAGCTCATATGCCAGCAAAGGCTGTGCCTCAGTTTCACTGGACGTAAAAGAAAAGATGCACCAATGGGCCCCCGGAGGGACAGAGAGTGCGTGAGAGCCCACACACTCCTGCGGCTTACAAGAGGGAAGCCCTGGATGTCCAAAAGCCGGACGGACAGAAGGTGGGTAAAACGCCCACTCCCTTTACTCTTCCCTGCGGGCATATTCTGGGCGGTGACCTTTGCGTCCCTTTCCGGAGTGGTATTTGGTTGGATCTGTTACGGTCCAAACCAAAGGCTGCCTTAGAGGTAACCCCACACCAGGGGCCACCCTTTCTCCTCCCTCCCAACGAGGACAACAAAAAAAGAGAAAGAAATCTCACGCCAGCGGTGCATAATTGTCCCCTCTCTCAGCCGGGCTTGAATCGACCATTTATATCAAAATGCCAGTGAAAGAGAGAGACTCTCTCGTTTCTCCCACGTGCGTTTCAGCTGACATCTCTCCACCGCCGCCACCCCCTTCCACGCTCACACGCCAACCCCGCCCGCTCATGCCAGCCGTGGTGAACTCTGCCCCACTTCCCTAGAGAGAGAGAGAAAGAGAGGGGAGGGAGCCGTCTCCCTTTGGAAATGGACAAGGGCTCAAGGAAAGAGGTGGCCCCAGGCGGCACCAGGCCTCCCGGGCCGCCGAGAGGAGCAGCCGGCCAGTACTGTATGCTGCTGCCTGAATAAATGCGAGCGAGACCACAGCAACAGGGGAGGGGCAAAGCGCCAGGCAACTGGCTCTGCCTAGAACCAGCTCTTCCCATGTTTTCCGCACAGGGAGGCTTGCCCTTCCCCGACACCTCTGTGCAAGGATCAGAGGCACTTTCCGCCAAGGGGTGGCCGATGGGTATTGCGCTTGCAGGCACCTAATCGGAGGTAACCTCCGGAAGACGCAGGCTGCCTTTTACAGGAGGGGAAAACGAGGCAGCAAACCGAGGAGCAGCAGAGGTTTGGTTGGAAAAGATTTCGACCCGATGAGAGCTGGACAAGCAGAACTGGCGGATTGAGGCTCCCAATATGAACTTCCAGCACTGCCGCCAAGAGACTGAGTGATTAACCTAAATTTCATCTGTGCAGTTAATTCGCTGGAGGAGGGCCCGCTGTTTCTCAGCATAACCCTCCTCCCCCCTGTCTGCTGAACAACACTGATCTACCTTACAGGGTCTGTCATCTGGGAAGATAATGCATCCGGAATGCTTTCAACCACGTGAAGGGCCATCTAAAAGCAGAGTTATGTTAATAACAATCCACTTCCCCAACATCAGTTCAGAACACTCAGAAGAGCATATGAGGAACATCAGAAGAGCCCTGCTGGATCAGACCAGGGGTCCATCTAGTCCAGCCTCCTCTCTCACACAGTGGCCAACCAGTTCCTCTGGAGGGCCAACAACAAGGCAAAGAGGCCAAGGCCTTCCCCAATAAGAATATAAGAAGAGCCCTGCTGGATGAGACCAATGGTCCAAATAGCCCAGTATCTAGTCTCACACGGTGGCCAACCAGTTCCCCTGGTTGGGCAACAACAGGGCATAGAGGCCGAGGCCTTTCCCTGATGGCGCCTCCTGGCTCTGGGATTCAAAGAATTTGCGCCTCTGAACGTGGAGGTGCCCCTCAGCCACCATGGCTACTAGCCACTAATGAATCCTCCATGAATCTATCTAATCCCCTTTTCAAGCTGTCTGTCCCTGTGGCCATCATTCTAAGGGTTTTGTCTCTCAGTCTCCCCACGCCTGCCCAAATCTTTCAGGGCTTCTGCAGCAAGACTCAACACAGAACAACAGCAACAGCAGAACAACAATAAGAATGCCTCTGAGCATGCACTGGATGCATTTCCCTCCATATCTCTCCATTTAGAAATCATCCTCTTCCCACAGGCTCGGCAGTTATAAACCACCCAATGCATAGCTCCTGTACCCTGAGGGGAGTTTATTGATGTCCTTGAGAATGCCAGCTGAGCAGGGCTCTAGTCGGGGGGGGGGGGGAGCTCTCAGGTACGGAGCTCCGGAAGAGAACCTCTAGGGGGCGGGGCCGTCACGTGGTGAAGCCCCGCCCCCTTCTTTACCCCGCCCTCTGCTTCGATCCTCATTCCGTTTGGGAATGAGGATGAAGCAGGAGGGTAAGTAGCCGGGCCTTCTGACACACTTCCGGTGATGTCAGGGGGTGTGGCCTTCTGTCACTTCCGGCGATGTCAGGGGGCGTGGCATATGCAAATAAGTTATGCTAATGAGTTATGCTAATGAGCTCCGGCAGCTCTTTTTCTACAACAAGACCCCTGCAGCTGAGCCTGGCAAACCTAGAACGGAGCATATATTGGCGCTCCCAAAACTCCAAGGACAGTTGGAATGTAAGAAAATAAAAACCTGTTTCCTCCTACCAAGAAAGCTGCAGAATTTTAGAAGTTGTTTTTTGGCGGGGGTGGGTTTTCAGTCAGACAGTGCAAGAAGTTGTTTTGTTTGCAGGGATTTCCCCTTGTTCGGCTGTGGAAACCTCCAACCAAAGATTCTGCGGACTTGAGGAGAATCACCCCCCACACACACACTCTGGTTTATCTGGAGACTCCATGGCCTAGATTCTACGTCTGGCAACTGGCAAGGTAACTATGCTATTTTCTGATGGCTGCCCCACCCACCCCGTTACCTTCCCAATGTCCCTCCTGCCAGACCCCCCCCCACACACACACACTACAATGTCAAAGCTCAAACAGCTAGCCTGTGTAAATGTCATTTCCCTGCAGTGATTGCTTCAGAGAGGAGTGACAGACAGATTGCTGCATTTTAGACGCCCCGGATCAAGGTTCAAACCCTGCTCCACCACGTTGCTCCCTGGGTTGCTTTGGCCAGGCCACGGTTTCTCAGCCTAGCCAGCCTCGCTGAGCCAGTCAACACCACCACCACCCCCAGCATGTGCAGAACCTGAGCATGGGCCCTGTGCATAATTGCACTCTTACAAGCAAATACACATTTACTGGGCCCACCCATAAGGGTTTGCAAATGCAAAACCTCTGTGTGCATGGTAAAGCTGTGGGAAACCCACGTGCACTGGCCTATTCACACCTCCCACAAAACTGCACCAAGGGCAAACAACAACTCTCTGTAGGCAACTGTGATCACATGTTCACACACACACACACACACACTGCACGTCAATATCAACAGTGGCAAGTGCAAATGACGCACCCATTAAACATCAGTTTGCACACTTAGGAGAACAACCCCAGGGTAGCATCTAGATACAGTGGATCCAGGCACCATGCAAGGTTCACAAAAATAACAACAATGTTTACAAAAATAACAACAGCAGCAACAAGGCAGCAACGTGTGGCAGTATTCAGAGCCCGGGACACCTCAGGCCAAGGGGAGAAATCAATTCTATATGCAGGAAAAGCTGGTGCAGGTGTCTCTGCAATTCCGCTGAGCATGCTCAGAGCAGCAGCCATTGGGACAGAACGGAGAATCCACCCAGGTTCAGAGGAAGGTCTCCCCTGGGCTGTCCCAGGCAAAGGTCAGACAGGGTGAGACACCTAGGCCATAGCGGTGGCCACCTTGCAAGTGTCCCAGCAGTGTACGCCTCTTAACCCTGCTCCTGCCAAAACCAAGCAGGCCGGCAACTCCGCCAAACTGAATGCAGCCAGCCGGGGCCGCACAGGCCAGAACCCCCACAGCCGGGGAAACCTGTCCTGTTATCGCAAAGGTCCCAGGAAAAGTCCAGGGGTCTGTGCATCGTGACCAGGGCTTCGGACTCGCAACTGAAACCCCATTTCTAGGACAAGACACAGATGCGTCCCTCCACTGATGCCTGCAGGCGCTTCGACTGACATCTTCTTAATGCTGCTCGGGCCCAACCAGAGGAAGAGGCGCTGTGAAGCAAACCCCCAGTCAGCATCCCAAAGTACCCAACCAAAAAACAAGGGCCCCTGCCATCGACAGAGGTGCGGAAGGAGCCTTCCCTGGATGGAAGGCAACCCAGGATCCTCGCCGACGGTCCCTCCTCCCCCCCAGAGGAAAATTCCCTTTCTAGATCACCGGCACCAATGCATTCCCTCTGCAAACACAAGCCATTAGGGCCCAGAACCCATTTCTCAACGCCGGGGACGGCAATTCTGAACAAGCCTTCCCTTCGCTGCTGCACACAGACCCAACTGATTTTCACGGATCTGGAACCAGAGGGTGTGCGGAGGACTCACAAAGGTCACCCTGCTTCCAGGCAGTCCGGAAAGCCCCTCTTCCTTTTAAAGGCAAGACGTAATTAACATCCAAAAGCCAGGATCTCTCTCTGCTTCCTAGGTAGTTACAGGGCCGCCATTCCCCCCCCCTCTGGCAAAGCCCCCACTGCTTGCGCCTGAAACTGATTTCATCCCTTTGCAGCAGGTGCTTTTCGAACCTCCAAAGGGGAGGTGGTTTGTTTAATACGGAGAGGGAAGAAGAAGGCAACCCGGTAGGTAACGGGAGACCTTTCCAAAGCCAGTCTAGAGTGCATTTTCACACGAAAGCACCTCTGACCGTCTCTGGCACCATTTCAGTGTGCGTCTGAATTCTGTTCGCAAGTGATTAAAAAAAAACAGAATTAGTTTCTTTCTTTTTTTCCTTTCTTTTTTTTTAAAAACACTCTTTGTCCCTTCTAAGCATTGATTACTATTACAGAAACACACACCAAAAAGGGTGAGATTTTGGAGTCAGGGCTGAAAATGCTCCACCACTAATTATATTCCGCTTAGGCAACAGGGGGAAAAAGAATTTCTGGGTCTGATTCCCAGCTCTGACCTCTGACCCTGGACCAGCCACATTCTTGGCCTGCGCTAACCCCAGGACTGGCTTACGGACAACGCAACCTGCTTTTTGAGAGGACAAGGCCGAGAGATCTCGCTCCCGCCGGTTGTGACCTTTCCCCTGTACTCTGTCACTCACCCAACACTTGTGACTTCCTTCGACACCTCCTAGCTATGGACACAGAGAGAGAGAGAGAACGAACAGGCAGAATTACACCTTTTCCTACACTGGTGGTAAAAGGTGACCTGAGACAATCAAACTCCCACTACCACCAATCCAGAGCAAAAGCTAGCTTCTTTTCCAGGGAAGGCATAGCAACAATTAATATTGCACAGTGAACAACCAAGGACAGACAGCCCAGGAATGGCAGAGGGAGACCTGGGCATGGGGTGCGGGCAGGGTAGATGGGGGGCACCCCCACACACACACAAGGCAAGAGGGAGAGCTGTCTGAACCGATCAGCACAGGAAGAAAATGCTCTGGGAACGGGCCCAGACCCTGCCCCGAGACACTGCCTCCTTTCTTCACCTAACTGAGCCAGCTTCCCCCCCCTGGTGCACGCTTGCCCGGACCTGCCGCTCTTCTACCCAAGGACCCCCCCATCCACCCCACACCTGTTTTTAGGGGAAGGGGTCCAAAGTACACCCAGCTTGACCCCTTCACCTTACCCTGACCTACACCACGGACATCCTTAAACCATCCTTCCACGCCTTCCCCCCATTCCCACGGCAACTTGTTCCAGCAAGCAAAAGTGAGGGGGGGGGAAGCAAACAACATTTCCAAGATTGGAGAGAGGGGGGGGATTGCCAGAGAGAGCTCTCTTCCTTGCATGGCGGGCTTCGCAGGGCTTTCCCCCCTCGGGCCAGAAGCGAGCAAGAACTCGCAGGCTGTATGTGGGCCACAACATGCGAGGGGGGGGGGACACTATCCACGGCCAAAGCAACGCGTTCCCCGGCCCCTCCCCTCACTCATCCTGAAATTTAAAAAACCTAGGAGAGCACCAAGAGTTGGAGCAATTTCCAGCCTCTCCCAAAGCTTTTCGTTTGGAACGCCAGGATGCATTAGCAAGCTAGGATTAACCGCCCCCCCCATAAAAAAAAAACCCGGCCACGTCCCACCAGGGACAGCTGTCACGGCGACAGCCCAAAGAGTGTCAACGTCGCCCCTCAGAACCCCCCCTTCCCGCAAGGACAGGATCCCTGCTGCTGCTGCTGCTGCATGCGTCCCTTTGCAACTCAAAGTATTCCCCTTCCTCCCCCCCCCACCCTGCTTTGATCAAGCCGGGAGAGGAACCCCATCTCTCCCCCCCCCCGAAAACCTCTCCCCTGGGGGGGGGAGAACCCGGGACATGCAAAGTTAAATCCAGCGCAACCGGAAAACAGGCCTTGCTGCCAACATCCAAGGGCTCCGACGCAGTCCCCCCTGTAGCCCCCCAGACTTGTGATCCGCCAGCCACATGCCAAACGTCCTTATTTTTTAGGAAAATATTTACCCATATTTCCCCCCCTTTAAAACGCCAATAGAAAAACACCCCTCTCTCCCCTCCAAACTCTCTCTCCTCCAAACTCTCCCTCCCCCAAAAAAGCGAATGTCAGAACTATTTACCCTTGCTGCGGCGGTGGCCTGCTACAACCCATGGAGATATAGATAGATATATATAATCTCCATGCATATATGTATATATGAAGAGTTTTTAAAAAATAAAAAGCCCAGCCAAATCTAGACCCACTTGGGATTAGGCGCCGTGGCGGCACAGTTTCGCGGCAAGGACAGGATTTGTGCAAGGGGGGTGGGGTGGCGAAATGCTATTTAAATCCCATCCGAAGAGGCTCGGCGGCCAGTTGCAAGGAGCACCCTCGTCGTAACGTCTGGAGTGAAAGACCTTTGCGCGGAGCGCGGCGGTGGGGTGTCCCCCTCCCCCCTTTCGACGTGCAGCCTCTGCTCGCATTTTTATTTTTATTTGCAAGCCCGAAGGGGAGAGAAGATCGCGTTGCAACGGCAACCCCTCCCCCGGTTGGCACCCTCCTCCCGAGGAGCGCAGTAAACAAACCAGCGATTCCGCCGCCGCCGCCCCCCCCCGCCCGCGAAAAGGAAGAGTCTCTACAAC
>NW_015164685.1:664767-667594 GCF_001447785.1 Gekko japonicus
GCAGGGTGGAGACAGCTGGAGGCGGGTGGGGGGCGGCGGCGGCGGCGGGAAGACATGTTGTCGGGGTGCCCGGGCGCTGGGCAGGAGGCGGCGGCATCCCCGCGGCTGGCCACCTACCTCGGGGCGGCTTCTGCTCCGGCGGCTTCCCGGCCTCCCTCTCGCTCGCTCGCTCGGGCTCTTTGCGCGCAGCAGCTCCCCCCGGCCCGGTCCCTCCTTCTCCTCCCCGCTCCTTTGCAAGCAGGAAGCTGGCGTCGTGCCCCCCTCCCCTTCCCTCCGCCTCGCCTCGCCTCGCCAGCCGGAGTTTCCCCGCGCGCGTCTTCGGTGCAGCCCCGGGGAGGGGATCGGCCGTGCACTCCGGAGCGCCGCGGAGCTGGAGCAGGAGGCGGCGGCGGCGAGGGGGCTTGTAAGATCCGGGCTGGGCGCTCGCCTGGCGTGTTTGTGTCACTCGAGCTGGGGAAATGGACTCGCCGAGCCGAAGGGAAGGAGGCCGGCCTGGCTCCTCCTTCGCCGCCGCCTCCGCCTCCCTTCCTCCGGCCGCCTTGGCTGACGCCTGCACCCTGCAGTTCGAGGGAGGACGCGCCGGGCCGGGCCGGGCCGCACGGACGGACGGCGCGCGAAGGCGAGCGCCCTGCGCCCAGCAGCAGGGACGGAGGAAAGGAAGGAAAGAGAGCGAGGACTGGTGGAGGAGAAGCTGGACCGGGGAGAACTCTCGGCGGCGGTGCCTCCTCCTCCTCCTCCTCCCGCGGTGCTCTTCCCTGCTCCCGCACGCTGCAGTGCGATGCGCAAAATGCTTGCCGACTCTCACCGTATCCCAGGCCTAGGGGCCTGGTGGCGGTGAAACTTACGCCCAGGTAGGTGTTATAGAGACTGGTGTTTGTTTCGGTTTTTATCCCGCCCCTCCCCCACCCCCAGCATGGGGCTCGGGCGGCTTACAACAGAACAATGATAAAACCATGCTTTCAGTAGGCACCAGTTAAAACTCAGCATGCAGCTTTTTGGCATCCAGAAGCCAGGGAAATTTACTTGGAAGTAAAGAGCCATAGAGAAGTCGTGTTGTTTGTTTTTGTTTTAATTTATTTGCTTTATTTATATCTCATCTTTCTCCAGAGAGCCAGTGTGGTGTTGTGGTTAACAGTGGCAGACTCTAATCTGGAGAACCAGGTTTGGTCCCCCACATCTCCACATGCAGCCAGCTGGGTGACCTTGGGCCAGTCACGGTTCTCTCAGAGCTCTCTCAGCCCCACCTACCTCACAAGGTGCCTGTTCTGGGGACAGGAAGGGAAAGGCAATCGTAAGCTCCTTTGAGACTCCTTAGGGGGGAGAAAAGTGGGGTATAAAAACCAGCTCTTCTTCTTCTCCTCCCCTACAGACACCCAAAGCGGCTTACACTGTTCTCTTCTCCTCTGTTTTGTTCTCACAGCAACCCTGTGAGGTAGCAGAACAAAGTTCGAGTCCAGTGGCACTGGACTCTAAACTCTGTTCTGCTGCTTCATACCAACCTGGCTGTCCACTTGAATCTACCTGTGAGGGAAACACCATGGGAGAGTGTGACTGGCCCAAGGTCACCCAGCAAGCTTCCGTGACACGTGTGGGGATTCGAACTTGAGTCTCCCGGATCCTAGGCCAACACTTTAACCACTGCACCATGCTGGTCAGTGTTGGATGAGGACTGGGGACTGATGCCGTTCAAATCCCCACTCTGCCATGGAGCTCACTGTGGGGCCAATGTCTCGCTTTCAGCCTTGACTTACATTTCAGGATTTATTAGGATACGCTGGGGAAGAGGAGACTGATGCACGTGACCCTGAGCTCCTTGGAGCAAAGATGGGATAATAGCGCCCTAAATGCATGGTTCGTCTTTCTTCTGCTTTATCCCTACACTGACCCTGTCATGCTGAAAGGAGGAGGAGATTGGATCTATACACCATCCTTTGCTTCCTGAAGGAGTCTCAGAGGGGCTTACGGTCTACTTCCCCTCCCCACAACAGACACCCTGTGAGAGAACAGCTCTGAAAGAACTTGTGACTGACCCAAGGTCACGCCAGCAGTTGCATGTGGTAGACTGGGGAATCAAACCCAGTTCTCCCAGATTAGAATCCATGCTCATAACCACTACACCAAACCAGCTCTCAGAGAGCGGGCACTTTGACCCATGCTGAATAACACAGTTTTAATCCACTCCAGTGACTTTTTGCAAGCGGAATTTGCCAGATCACACAGTAAAATCCAGTTGCAAAGTGGACTGGAAGTGCATTATTTAGTGTGTGTGAAAGCGCAGTGTCAAGTTTTGTCACACACACACCCCCAGCAGTATTCCAACAGCCATGGAACAGACTGGTGGTGCTCCACTGCTAACTCTTGTCCAGCTGCATGTTTGATTTGCAGCTTTGTTTTTGTAAGTTCTAAAAACTATGCCCTGTATGCCACCGTGCGCTGGGAGGAAAGGTGGGATATCACACACCTGGTGAGCAATGCTCCCTCTAATTTGTGGAGTCTTGTGAGCAAAAATTCTATTTTGTGAGCTACTGGCATTACACTTGTGAGCGAGCAATTTGGCTACTGTGTAAATTAGTCTGCTCTGGAGCCCTCCTTCCTGAGCTAAGACAAGAATCTGTGAGCTGGAGGCTAAAAAACTGTCAGCTAGCTCACACTAACTCAGCTTAGAGGGAACACTGCTGGCGGGACCCCTTAACCCCCCCCCTGGGCCAGTGTTCCCTCTAGGGTGAGTTAGTGTGAACTAGCTGACAGTTTTTTAGCCTCCGGCTCACACATTTTTGTCTTAGCTCAGGAAGGAGGGCTCCAGAGCAGACTAATGTATGCAGCAGCC